>NW_022437092.1:894604-1022553 GCF_009761245.1 Sapajus apella
TCCCATAGGCTATAGTTTGCCAACTCTTGCAAAGGTCACCAATTTTGGCTGTTTCCTGATGCATTCCCACTCTGAAAATGGTGCCTGGCACATAGAGACACTGGATATACTATGGTTCATCTAAACGAATAAAAGGAGTATAAGAAGTTAAAACATTAGCTGGGGATGGTGGCAGGTGCCTGTAATCCCAGCTACTCGGGAGGCTGAGGCAGGAGAATAGCTTGAACCCTGGAGGCGGAGGTTGCAGTGAGCTGTGATCATGCCACTGCACTCCAGCCTGGGCAACAGAGCAAGACTCCATCTCAAAAAAATAAAAGCAGCAGCTAAAACAGAGACCAGAATGCTACCTATTTCTGTCACAGAGTATGGATCATACAATAATTATCTATTACTTACTCATCACAGCAACCCCTGTAAAACTAGTTTTCGCAGTTGCCAGACAAGTAAACTGGAGCTCAAAGAGGCTAAGTCACTCACTCAAGGTCACAGAGTGAGAACAAGACAGAGACAGAATTTAACCCCATGCAGGCTTGTTCCAGAGCCCAGAACCTACCGGGCATCTGCTTGGCTGGGCTGTACCAGGTGGGCCACGCCATTGAGCTGCACATTCTGGCATATGAGATCCACAGCTGGGGCAGAGGCATCGTTGGCAACCACAGATCTGAGCCCAGGCACCTCTAAGGCAAATCGAATGGAACGTAGGCCGGAAGCCGCCAGGCCTTCCAGCACATGCAAGCCTTCCTGTTGGGAGTAAGCAGGGAACCTCCCTCACATCTCCATCTCCATCCTCTTCTGACCCAAGGAGCCCCTACCACCCACCTTCTATAGCTCTCCCCATCCAGGAGCCCTCTGTCTGCCACTAAATTCCGGGGCTGCTAGATCCTATGGTCAGGCCCTACCTCACAGATCTCCCCAACGGCGGCTGTGCGATGTTGGTCTCTCGAGGCCAGGTTTTCACTCTCTTTCAGTTCAACCTTCTTCTCCTCTTGGTCTGACAAGTCCACGATCACCTTTTGTGTGTCCTTCTCTCCTGGTACCTTGACTGCAGCCACCCAGAGGCACAAGTCAGAGGGTAAAAAAGTCCCCTCTGAGAAACCTCCCCAAAAAAGCTTCCCTTAAGTCCCTGAGGAAAGACTGAAGGAGTAGAACCCTGGGCCTGCTATGAAGCCTCTCCGGATTTGGGGGACAGAAGGGCCCAGGCAGGGAGAGAGCCTTTTGTGACCCCCACCCATCAGGAGCCTGGACCTCCAACTCACTCTGGATTCCTTTGGCCCCAAGCTGAATGCGAGCAAACTCGGTGATCACAGCACATCTGGTGGGAGACAGAGGACCAACTCATACCCCGCCCCTGCCATCCACATTGACCCACTCGCCGCTGCCAGGCTGACCTCTGACCCCTGCTCACGTCAGGTCCCGATTGAATTCCTGCACCGGGTTATAAAAGACCTCGTTGGCGCTGGGAAAGACGATTTTGGCAGCACCCTCCGTGACTGTCGTCTCCTGGACTTCACGTGGGCGCTCTTCTCCACAGGGTCCTGTGGCGTTCTCCATTGCTGTTGGGATTCGCCGACCCTGGGGACTGCCCCTTGATAAACCGGGTTCTGCAGACACTGCGGGCGGAGCGCAGTGTGAGGCTTAGCCACAGAACGATCCTCGCATGAGACTTCCGCTGGCGCCTCTGCCCGCTAAGCCTGGTTCGGGGGACGGGGAAGGGCATAGAGAGGGTCAGAGAGCTGCATTCTTGGCCCAGGGGTGTCCTACATGTACAAAAAAGGTAGGAACGAGGAAGACCATGCGGCCTCGGTAAGCCGATACACCCTTGTTTTGGGGATGACTGGTCCCTGCGGAGCCGATGCCCTTGTGCAGGCCCGCCCCGAGTTCGGATGCCTCCCCGTGCTACCCAGCCCCTCTTCACCTTCTCTTGTAGCCACAGAAAATCGAATTAGTCAAGGTGCACGTTTCCCGAATTAGGACCTGGGCGCCGCCATGTTGGCACAGTGGGTGGGCGAATCACATGATAGTGGTTAGCCAATCAATTATGCCACATACGGTGGATGGCCGGGATCAAAATGTAAGACATAAAGGAAGCGCGCTGATCGTGCTGTTCCGGGGGTTTTAATCACAGCGGATCCCCTGGGAAAGGACACGTCACTAGTCCCATTTCACAGATGAGGAAGTTGTGGCTCAGAAAAGGGGCGGTAAGCGGAGAAACCCAACACCTAGTGGTCCTAGTCAGTTTTCTGGGCGCTATATACACGTTATTTCAGAGCACCCTGCAGGGATAACCCAGGCTCTGGAGTTGGACTTACTGGGTTTGAATCTCAGTTCCACCACATGCTCTAGGCAGGTTACTCTCGGGGCCCCACTTTTCTTACCTATTACATAAGATTCGTAGTTTCTAAGAACAAAGATTAAATGATACCTGGAAAGTATGCAAAGAGCTACTCTAACGTTGTAAGGGCTCGGTAACGTTCTAACCAGTGCATAAAGGTAAGACAGCGAAATGTTCCCACTGCCTGGGTTCCAGTCTCAGCTCGCCCTGCGACTTGTTCTTAATTCTGAACTTAAGTTACCGCTTTTGCAAAATGGGCAGAAGTTTTTAACGTTTGTTACTGGGTTGTAGTGAGAAGTAAACGAGTTAGTGCAGGTAAAATGCTAACAGAACCTAGCATCAGGTATGCATTATAAAAGTCTTAGCTCTTATTGTCGCTTTTGGGCTTGGGTTTAAATCCTGGTACCCGCCATCACTTCTTTACTGTGAGATAATCTTGACCAGCTTTCTTCATTTCTCTGTTGTCTTTTTTTTTTTTTTTTTTTTTTTTTGAGACGGAGTCTTGCCCAGGCTGGAGTGCAGTGGCACAATCTCGGCTCACTGCAACGTCCGTCTCCCGGGTGCGAGCGATTCTCCTGCTTCACGCTCCTGAGTAGCTGAGATTATAGGCGTCCGCCACCACGCCCAGCTAATTTTTGTATTTTTAGTAGAGACGGGGTTTCACCATGTTGGCCAGGCTGGTTTCGAACTACTGACCTCAGGCGATCCACCCACCTCGCTCTCCCAAAGTGCTGGGATTACAGGCGTGAGACACAGCGCCCGGCGGCCTTTATTTTCTATAGTGTGTCTGTAACAGTTCCCACTAAAAATGTTACTGTGAAGTTTAAACGAGCTAATTCCCATAACGAGCCTAACACAGTGGCTGCCACAATAAACAGCTGTCATTATTGTTTTTGTTTTACAGGAAACTAAAGTTCGGAAAAGTAGAGCGACTTGCCCAAGGTCGCGAAACCAGAAGGTGGCGGGGTCGGGAATCGAATCACTGAGCTGAGCCGAGGTACTGGCGAGGATACCCCAGGGGCATAGAGAGGAAACCAGGCCAGTTAGAAGGGGCGCGCTCGGAGTTCGGCTGGCCTTGCCTAGGGGGCGGGGCCTGAGGGCGGTGCGCGGGCGGGGCCGGGGCCGCTCCTCCTTGGCCCGGCTGCGGCGGCGGCGCGGCTTGTGCTCGCTCGGCGCTCGGCTGGGGCGGCCTGGCCCACAATGAATGGCCGCCGCGGCTGCCGCTGCTGCTGAGGCGGAGGCCGCGGAGGCCGCGGAGGCGGAGGCCGAGGCCCCGGCGCAGGGGGGCGCGCCCCGGGCCCAGGCCCGGCCCCAGCCGCCGCTGCGGATCCCGCCGGGAGCCCCCGGAGCGCGGCCACGGCGCAGGTGAGGCGGCCCGCCCCAGGCCTGGTTCCAGCCTCCTCCCGCCGGGGCGGCAGGAGGGCTGAGGGGGGAGGGCCTGGGTGCTTTCTCTGATCGAAGAGTATCCGGGCCCGCAGCCTGCACTGTGCCGGGGGCGGGCGAGTGTGTGGAGGCCCGGCTACCGCGGGCGGCCTGAGCGTCCAGCCCGGGCCTCGGGGCTTGGGGGCGGCAGGATCGTACCCGGACCGCTCCCCCAGCTCCCAGCGAGGGAGAGGGCCAGGTCGGACCGGGACAGGTACCGGGGGTCCGGGGAAGTTGGAGGGTCCGAGGCGGAAAAGTGGGGAAGCTCCCGGGGATGCCGGAGGGGGAGGGGGAGGAGGAGTCGGGCTCTGGGCCGGCCGAGTGGGGGAGGAGAGGAGAGCGGCGCGGCCGGAGGGGGGCGGGGAGGGGCCGGGCCTGCAGGTACCGCCTGGGCGCTGGAGGAGGTGGGTGGGTCAAGTTACAGGCCTGGGGGTGGCTGAGGAGAAGCCCAGGAAGTGGGGCACGGTGAGTGTGGGCGGAGTTAGTTCGGGTGGGGGCGGATAGGAGATCCCAGAGATGTTTGCCGGGGGTCACTTGAGGTCGGGACTGGAAGAGTAGTGGGGACGGGGAGGCTAGATCAGGGGGCGATCAGGTAAGGTGAGGGACTGCTGTCTGAGCTTTGGGAGTGCGGAGAGCGGAGCCTTTGGGCTAGGCTAGAGGGGATGTGGGGGCAGGTCAGGAAGAACTAGTGTGACCAGAAGGTATACATCGAGATGCGTCCCCCACTGCCCCTAACTCCAGTGTTAGTTCAGGGTCACATCTAAGGGGTTCCCTCTTTTCCACACCTCATCCCTGAAGCCTCTAGAGTCCCGACCCTACCCTAGGGCAAGCCTCTGCCAACTGTTTAAAGGCGCTGGCCAGTGGGTGTTTGTGTGGGCCGCTGGAGACAGTCTGGAACACCTAGCTTAGGCATCTTGTTTATCACAAGGTGGCCCGCGCCCACCCCCACATTATATATCTACAGGGAGGCGGCCCAGCAGACATTACCTGAATATTTTAGGATCCTGCATTCTTTCTCTAGTTTTTGTGGCCAGAGGCTGGCCGTTCAAGCCTAGTGGATGGGAACTCGGCCACCATCATATATATTAGTACCATGGTCTCCCAGGCACCAGCTCCTTGCGGCTGAGTTCTGGGTGCAGACTCCCTGGGGGTGAAGAATTAGAGGGAGTGAGCATGTAAGACTCTCTTGATGGTGATGGGTGAAAGCAGGCCACAGGGAAAAGGTGAAGGGGATCAAATCCGGCACTCACACCCTGGCCCAGGGCTCGACCTCTGGGACGCTGGTCCTGGGCCAGGCCCTGTGCCGAGCTTGCTGGTCGGATGAGCTCATTGATGGCTCACCACCACCGGGTCAGCTTAGGCCTTCTCTGTGGTCCAGACGAGGAAGCTGAGGCTCGGGGTGGTGTGGCTTGTCTCTGGTCATATGAGCAGACAGTGGCTGAACTGGGATTGTCTGACCCTCAGCCCAAACCCATAGTCACACAAGTGGCCTTCCAGGAGGGTGACTAGAGAAGCTCCTTGTTCTGGATCCCCTGGAGGGCATTCTCCTCTGCCCAGGCCTTTCCTCCTGCACACCCTGAGGGATGGGTCAATCCCCTGTGGGACAGACTGAGTTTCCATGGTGTCCCTGGAGACTGGAACAGTGAAGGTGTCTTTTTCGGAGTCCTGGTCACCCCTTCTTCCCTATTCCCGTCCTGGGAGCCAGGAGATCAGGGGTCATGGAGCTGTGGGCTGGCCGTGGGAAGTTGAGGAGGCCTGGCACCACCGCGGCTGGAGTTTGCTTGCCTGGACTGTTTTTGCCCCACTTGGTCCCCAGTTGGATGGCAGCAGCTTTTGTTCCTTTCTGGGCTGATTGCAGGTCTGTTACCAGGTGTCCTCAGGACTTTCATTTGGGATCCTCTGCACCTGAGGCAGGAGCCATAAACTGCTGGGTCAAGTGGTGTCAGCCAGTTCTTCTGGGTTTAATGATAGGTTGTCACAGTAATTCTCCCCAGTCTCCCTATAGTTTCCAGGACACCCTCCAAATGGGCCTTGCCCTTCTTCCCTGTCTGGCTAGCTACTTGGTTCTGGGATGAGCAGGAACTGGGCCGGCAGCTGCGCATAAAGAGCGCAAACGATCCTTCCTGCCTGATTGGGCCAGGATTGGCTGCAGGGTCTGCTTCAGCACTGACTGGGTCTTCTGGACCTATAAGCTGGGTCAGATACCAGGGATTGGGGGTTGGGGGTACCATCCAGTCACTCAGCTGAAATGGGAGTTGGCCCTGGTGTGTAGGGGACCGGCGGTGCCTCAGGCAGCTCAGGTTTGTGCCTGGAGCTGGAGGAGAAGCCACCAGTAATAACTGGTTTTCAGTGAGAACTTAACATGCACAGACTCTGTGGGGGCAAGCGCAACAAGTAGGCAGCCATTGAGACAGTTTGATCTCCCTGCTGGGGGCTGGGGAAGTATCCTGGAGTAACAGATCCGGGAGCAGCTAGCTTTCAAGCGACTTACATTCCAGTGAAAGTGACCAAACTTCCACAAGCAAAGCATCAAGATAATTTCATATACCTCTGTATTTACAAAGACGGTGTGGCAAAGTGAAGTTGTCGTGATTGCGTGTTGGGGGGATGGAGAGGTTTCCATGGGTGGCCAGAAGTTCTCCCATAAAGCTAGGATCTGAATAAAAATAGCTAGGGGGTGGGTGGCTCTGGGGTGAGGAAGGGGTCAGTGTTCAGGGCTCAGGAGACAGCACATTTGCAGCTTTTATTGAGTCTGTTCCAGTCTCCTTCAAAGTGCTCTAAACATTTTGTCTTCATGAGGGAAGGAGTGGCGGGATGATTCCCGCCGTGGAGACAGAGACTCTTAGTGCCACTCACAAGAAAGAGAAGCCCTGTCTCTGGGTCTCCTGGATCTGCCCATCTCCCCCAGATGGAAGTTCAGAACGCTTTGGCCTGCATCCAGGGTATTTAAAAATCTGGCCTTCTGGCCAGGCAGCAGGGAGCCCCAGCAGGTTCTTGAGCTGGGCTTTGAGATGTGAGTTTTGGTCAGCCTTACAGGATCTACTGAAGGAGTCTGCCTGGAGGATGAGGGGTTTGGAGAGAGTCAATGGTTGGCCCAACATTGTCTGATCCTAGATTTCATCAGTGTCATTGCCAGAGCTTTTGTGGAGAGGGATCCCACCAGGCTTAGTGGGGCACATCGCTTTTGGGGTGGTGGTGAGCCACTGGGGCTGCAAAACACGGGGCAGTGTTCATGCCAGTCTGCATCCTCTCTCAGGTCCTCCCTCCCTCTCATTTCTCCTGGGTTGCTTTCAGCACTTGTATGCACTTGAACTCATTTAAGCCCACGGCTAGTGGGTCCTGCCTTTGTCATCATTTGACACACAAGGAAACTGAGGCACCCGAGCCTTTCCTTCAAACAAGCTCCGATATGGTCTGGCTACCACCCCTGTGCCACCTTCCAGCCACTTTCTTGTCCCTCAGCTCCCTGCATTTGCTCCTCGGTCCCCTCGGCCGCTAATGCCTTCCCCTAGAGAACTCTCTGGGCCACAAAGGCTGGGAGGTGGCACTGGGCCTGCCTGCACATTAGGTAGGGGTAAGGACCAGGCGACCCAGCAGAGCTGGTGTGTCTGAGGTTGTGATCCATGTGTAGTTGTGGTATTGTCCTTGCAGCCTCTCACTACTGCCTCCTTGGTGAAGGTCTCACTCTGTAGAGACCTGTGTGTCTTCTCTGAGGGCTTTGACTGTGTGCAGGTTGTGTTTTCTAAATCGAGCAAAGGGAGAGGGTAGGTAAGGGTGACAGAGTATAGTGGAGAGTGAAATTTCACACTTAGCACTACCCCTGTCTCAGCCATTGAGACTCTGGGCACAGGTCTTGACCTCTGAGCTTCAGTCTCGTCCTCTGATAAGCAGTGACAAGCAGGCACCCTATACTGCTGTGTTTAGCAACTGGGGGCAAGCCTGCCTCCTCTGGGGACACTTGGGGAATGTCTGGGGACATTTCTGGCTATCCCTGCTGAGGGTGGGGCTGCTGCTGGCATCTAGCCGGGCTACAGGCCAGGGATGTGGCTCGACATCAGAGCATGGGGCAGCCCCCACCACAAAGAATGATTGATGCAAGTGCAGTGGCCAGGTGGAGAATCTCAACTGTCTGGTTATCATGAGGTTTATGGGAGAGGTTGGCATCTAGGGGTGTGATTGGACAATGCTGTGAAGGCTCTGGGGAAGAGCGGGTACTGCCTAGTAGTCCCATGAAATGTGCAAGGTTTTGGGAGATGGTGAGACGCATAAAATGTCTCCTACTCTCAGGGTGTTTGCGGCCCAGCAAGGGCCAGGGGATACAACTAACCGCAGCTGGCACTCATGGGCACCAGCTACGGGGTGAGCGCCGATTGGCCTGTGTTCTTCAGTTGTTTAATCCTTGAAACAACCTTGTGAGATGGCTGCTGCTGTCAGCCCATTTTCTAGATGGGAGACTGATATTGGGGGCGAGCGCTGTTGAGGGTAATGCTGAGTGACAGGCTTTATAAAGGGTTTGAGCCTAGGACTATAGTAGGATTCAGAATCTCAGGCCCTGCATGGTTCTCTACCCAAGCCCAGCAGGCCCCACTCCCGGGATGATCCCCCGCTCCAGCCCCACCAGCCTCCTTTGTGTTAGCGGCACTGGTGTCACCTCAGGGCCTTTGCACTTACTGTTGTTCCCCTGACCCTTGGTTGCCGCTGCTGCTCTGTCTTTTCGGTGTGATCTGATTGTACACAGGGACTGGGATGTAACTCCAAAGGGTGGGTTTATGGTTGGAGTTGGAGGGGGAGGGAGCAGGCAGACTGTGAACTCCATGAGGATGGAGGGAGAGCTTCTGCCAGGCTTTCCAAGGAGCTGGAGCTGCTGCCTGCAAAGGGAGGCCAGATTGCTGAGGGCTGCTAGGAGGAGCGAGTGGGAGGAGGGAGAAGGGAGAGGCAGCACGTGGAGACTGCTCATTCCCGGAGATGGTGGTTTGCAGGGAGGAAGGGCTGGAGAATAGCTGTAGATGGGAGGATTGGGAAAGGAAGAATGAAGAAGGCCTTCCTTGGGAATTAGAGAGAGGGCGCCCCAGACCCTGAGGTGGGGGTTTTTAGACAGGCAGAAGACCCTGTTTCTGGAGGGGACACATCCAGTAGTGTAGGTAAAGATCCCCAGCTCTGGGCTTGGCCTGTCCTCCGGTCTGGTTTCTGCCTTGTTTCTCTGAACGCCAGTTTTCCCATCTGTGAAATGGGTTTAGTCACAGCTGCCTCACATCCTTGCCTGATAAGGGAGCCAGATGGCCTGGGTATAAACCTGTGCCTACCCACTACATGGTCCCGGCCTCTGGCTTCACCTCTCTGGGCCTCGTTTCTATCCATGAAATGGCAGGAAGGCTCATTTCTTCCTCAGAAACTGTAAAGAGAAGTAAGTGAAATGAGCTTTGACTGAGCCTTGGCCAACTATGGGCACACAGTCAGTGAGACTTAAGTAGGGAACACTGGTTAATCCTATTGCCACTATGCATTTAATGACAGTCTTTGGGGGAAAAAGAAAATGAATCACATCTATGTGTGTATAAGAAAAACATACAGGCCGGGCGCAGTGGCTCATGGAGGCTGAGGTGGGCGGGTCACTTGAGGCCAGTAGTTCGAGACCAGCTTGGCCAACATGACGAAACCCCATCTCTACTAAAAATACAAAAATTAGTCAGGCTTGGTGGTGAGCGCCTGTAATCCCAGCTACTCAGGAGGCAGAGACATGAGAATTGCTGGAACCCAGGAGGCTGAGTTTACAGTGAGCCAAGATGGTGCCACTGCATTCCAGCCTGGGTGACAGAGGAAGACTGTCTCAAAAAAAAAAAAAAAAGAAAGAAAGAAAGAAAAAGAAAATAAATACTGATGCCAATAGTAGGATCCATACAATCAGATAGCATTTATATACATATATATATATTTTAAGATGGGGTCTTGTTGCCCAGGCTGGTCTCAAACTCCTGGCTTCAAGTGTCTTCCTGCCTCAGCCTCCCCAAAGTTCTGGGATTACAGGTGTGAGTCGCTGCCCTCAACTGAATACTTTGTCCTTCACTAACTGTTTTCCTGGACTGCCTTCACATTCGGCCCCTACAGAGGTATGTGTGTATGGTTCTGGGTCAGGCAGGCAACCTGAATGGCCAGGATTCGGCCATATCCTGCTGAGCTACGTGAAGGAGTGTAGGGCTCTCTAGGGCCTTTCTTCCTTGTTACACTTGGAGTTGCTGTTTTCCTTTAACTGGCTTGTAGGTCTTAGCCCATCTGGGCTGCTGTAATAAAATACCTTAGACTGGAAGCCAGGTGCATTGCTCATGCCTCTAACCTCAGCATTTAGGAAGCTGAGATGGTAGGATTGCTTGAGCCCAGGAGTTCAAGACCAGCCTGGGCAACATAGTGAGACCTCATCTTTCAAAAAATTAATTTTAATTTTAATTCCTTTATTTCTTTTCTCCTCCCCTCTCCTAATTTTAATTTCTTTTTCACCCGTGACACAGCCCTCAGGAGAGCCAATTAGCTGGGCATGGTGGCATGACTCTAGTTCCAGCTACTCAGGAGGCTGAGGCGAGAGGCTAACTTGAGCCCAGGAGGTTGAGGCTATAGTGAGCCGAGATTGCACCACTGCACTTCAGCCTGGGGGACAGAGCAAGACCCCATCTCAAAAAAACAAAACAGACTGGGCCATTGATAAACAACAAAGATGAGTCGCTCATCATTGTGGAGGGTGGTAAGTCCCAGATCCTGGGGCCAGCAGATTCTGTATCTGGTGAGGGCCTGTTCCTCATTGGTAGCACCTTTTAGGTGTCTGCACAGGGTGGCAAGGACAAACAAGCTCTCTTCTTTTACACTGGCACAGTTCCTATTCATGAGGACAGAGCCCTCCTGACTGAATCACCTCCCAAAGGCTCCACTTTTTTTCTTTTTAAGTTTTTGATCAACAACTTTTTTTTTTTTTTTTGAGATGGAGTCTTGCTCTGTTGGCCCAGGCTAGAGCGCAGTGACGCGATCTCAGCTCACTGCAACTTCCGCCTTTTAGGTTCAAGCAGTTCTGCCTCAGCCTCCTGAATAGCTGGGATTACAGGCATGCACCACTACACCCAGCTAAGAGACAGATTTCACCATATTGGCCAGGCTGGTCTCAAACTCCTCACCTCAGGTGATCCGCCCACCTCGGCCTCCCAAAGTGCTGGTATTACAGGCGTGAGCCATTGCACCCAGCTGAAGGCCCCACTTAATGCCACTGCTTTGGAGATAGGCCTCAGCTTGTGAATTCTGGGGAGATGCAAACATTCAGACCATAGCATCTGTCAGTGGCCATGTCACAGCTTCCCTGGAAGTCATCAGGAAAGGACTGTGCTTTTGACGGTCTCTCCCAGGCCCCTGCTGGCTGGGGAATTCCGCATCTCTCTTTCCCCAAGAGCTGGCAGTTACTACTCCCAGGAATCATGCTGCCAGCCCCCTTCCCACAGATGGCAGGATCTACCAGCAGTGTGAGCAGTTCCTCAGGTAACATTGAGCTCTCAGCAGGCCTCTGACTGCTAGCCACCCACCTTGGTGACCGTCAGAGGAGGTCCTCTGTCTGCCCAGCCACAGAGAGTGCCTCTGAGCCCTATTCCTGTTTTAGCTGCATTAATGTAGAACAAAAAAGGGAGTTAGATTGGGAGGAATGGAAATAATTTTTTATTCGTTGTTTCCAAAAAGAACTCTGAGCACCCACTGGGAACCTGGCCTGGTCCTAGGGGTCGTGGACACAACAGAGGACTACACAAGCAAACTTCCTGCCCCAAGTGACATGAAGCCAAAACAATGCCCAGTTTGCGGGGGGGCAGTGGCTCGCACCTATAATCCTAGCACTTTGGGAGGCCGAGGCAGGAGGATCGCTTGAGCCCAGGAGTTTGAGGCTGTAGTGAGCTATGATGGTCCCCCTGTACTCCAGCCTGGGTAACAGCAAGACCCTGTGTCAAAAAAAAAAAAAAAAGTAGAGAAAGGGCTTTGTATGACCAGAGAGAGAATGAGGAGCCATGGTTGGCCTGGGGACAACATTCCCATTCTAGGAGGTCTGAGAGCAAGCAGGGCCAGCCTGCTAATGGGCCCAAGCTGTGTCACTTGGGGCCAAGGTGGTGCAAAGTGGTTTTGAAGGAGTTGAAGATGAGTCCGAGGATCTGAGCAAGGAGGGCCGGAGCTGGCAAAGCTACGGCATTCACAGGTTTGGGAACGGACTGGAGCTGGGTCCTGGAAGTGTTGAGTGGAGGTGTCTGGGATGTGTGTGAGTCTGGCATTCTCAGGGAGGTCCGGGCCAAAGACTCCAGAGGGGGAGGCATCAGTGAATAGATGGTGCTTCGGGCCTGTCTTAGCTCAAGCTGCCACACAACAAAATATCACAGACTGGGTGGCTTAAACAACAGACACTTATATTTCAGAGTGCTGGCGGCTGGCAGTCTGAGATGAGAGTGCCAGCATGGTCAGGTTCTGGAGAGGGCTCTCTTTGTGGCTTGCAGACAGCCTTCTTGTTGATACCACTCTTACAACCTCAGTCAACCTTAATTAATCCCAGAGGTCTTACCTACAGATACAGGCACACTGGGGGCTTCTGATTTCAACTTATGAATTTGGAGGGATATACTCAGTCCATAGCAGAGCCCTGAGACTGAGCCCAGTCCCCTAGAGGTGAAAACACTTTCTGGAAGGGCCACGCTCCCAGTCGACTACTGCCCTTTCTAGATCTCAGCTCCAGTGTCACCCTTTCCAGGCAAGATCAGGCACCCCAGTGTGCAGCACGTTGATCCATGTGACTAAGGATGAATGGCTCTGTCTCCTGCCGGACCATGAGCTCCAGAGGCAGGGCTACTTTGTCACCATTGTGGCCTGCCCAGGCAGGGACCTGGCAAATATTTGTTGAGTAGTTGTTGGGAAGTCATGGAAACTGCGTGCTCTGCTGTTGGATCTCAGCAGAAGACCTGCTCACGCCGGGGCCAGGACTAGGCCCTGTCCTGGCTAGGAAGGTCCCAGCTGCCCCACGGCTTCTTGTCCTTGTCCCCCACACACTCAGGGGTGCTGCTATACTGAGTTTTAGCAAGAGATGATTCTGATATGGTTTTCTGCCCTTGGGGAGTTTATAGTCAAATGGGACTTAGTTTCCTCAGAGGTAAGCTTTAGGGCACTGTGGCTGGGTGGGGCACTAGAGGGGCATCTTCTCTAGCCTGGAGGAGTGGGTAGCTGAGGGTGGAGGAAGAGAGTATTCTGGGCAGGGTGCACAGCTTGGGCAAAGGCCTCACTGCAGTAGAGGGGACTGGGCAGTGTGTTTGAGCCTGAGGCAGGTGGGGGTTTGGTGGGGACCAGAACTATTAGGCGGTTTAGAGGCCTCAACCCCCGACTCGATCCCATCCCTGCTCAGCCAGCAGGTGACCCTGCCAGGGACCTGCTAGTGACAGACCCGTTTCCTCTGAGAGTCCAGTCATGGCTGCTCCCTTCCTGGGGCTAGTGTGGGTGAGGGACTTCTTGCAGGGGCCCAGGTAGTTTTCCTTCTGAGTCCATTGGGCAGGATTGGGCCAATCACAGAGGGATGGAGGGGTTCCCAGGGATGGGTCTGCTCTGGCACTGCAGCTCACCCTGTCCACTCTGTGCAGGGGCCACTGGGGAACTGGACGGAACAGCATTGAGGTCACTGCGGCTCACACACCCGCCGCCCCATTCCCCTAGTCCCCAGCAGCATGGAGGGAGGGTTCTCGTGTGCTAATTGGCTGAGTGGACCAATTGCTAATCAAAGACTCCAAAACCCTGGGTGCTGGGGTGCTGGGCTCTGAAGCTGGGGTTCACAAGGTATGGGGGACCCCAGCCTGAGCGTCAGGTTGGCTCTCATTTTCAGGCGGGAACCTGGGCCATCCCCAGCCCCCACATCTGTGTTGCCTCTTGTTATCCCTGAAACCATGCAGTCTCCATTGCTGAATGGGGGAGTTCAAGACCAGCCTGGACAACATAGTGAGACCCTGTCTTTAAAAAAAAATTAGATGTGGCCGGTGCCTGGCGCGTGGTTAGGTCACGTTGAAGCAGTCCTGTGCCCGATCTGCATTACTTCTTTAAATTTTGTTTTGTTTTGGTGGGGTGGTGGGAGGGGTGTGTGTTTTTTTTTATTTTTTATTTTCCTATTTTATTTCTTTTGAGATGGAGTCTTTCTCTGTCGCCCAGGCTGGAGTGCAATGGCGTGATCTTGACTCGCTGCAACCTTGCCTCCCGAGTTCAAGTGATTGTCTTGCCTTAGCCTCCTGAGTAGCTGAGATTACAGGCACGTGCCACCATGCCCAGCTAGTTTTTGTATTTTTAGTAGAGATGGGGTTTCACTATGTTGGTCAGGCTGGTCTTGACCTCCTGACATTGTGATTTGCCTGCCTCGGCCTCCCAAAGTGCTGGGATTATAGATGTGAGCCACTGCGCCCGGCGCTGCTTTTTTTGTTTTTTGTTTTTTAGAGATAGGGTTTTACTCTGTGACCCAGGCTGAAATATAGTGGTGCAATCATCACTCACTGCAGCCTCTCTTTGACTCAAGTGATCCTCCCAAGTAGCTGGGACTACAGGTGCAAGCCACCAAGCCCCACTAATTTTTTGTTGTTTCGTTTCGGATTTACAGTCAGAAGTTTCACTCAAGTTTTTTTGAGACGGAGTTTCACTCATGTTACCCAGGCTGGAGTGCAATGGCGCGATCTCAGCTCACCGCAACCTCCGCCTCCTGGGTTCAGGCAATTCTCCTGCCTCAGCCTCCTGAGTAGCTGGGATTACAGGCACGCACCACCATGCCCAGCTAATTTTTTGTATTTTTAGTAGAGACGGGGTTTCACCATGTTGGCCAGGATGGTCTCGATCTCTTGACCTCGTGATCCACCCGCCTCGGCCTCCCAAAGTGCTGGGATTACAAGCTTGAGCCACCGCGCCCGGCCAGCCCCACTAATTTTTAACTTTTTTGTAGGGATAGGGGCCTCACTATGTTGCCCAGTCTGGTCTTGAACCCCTGGCTTCAAGGGATCCTCCCACCTCTGCCTCCCAGAGTGTTGGGATTACAGGTGTGAGCCACCGTGCCCAGCCTCTCTGCACTGCTCTTTAACACATTTACAAATATTTACTGAGCATCCAGTTCATTCTGAAGAAGTAATCTTGAATAACACTAGCCAAGGATGCCTGCCTTCATTGAGCTGACAGTCCCCTTGGAGGGATTAACTGTACATACAACTCCTTTTTTTATTCTTTTTTGAGACGGAGTGCAGTGGTGCGATCTTGGCTTATGGCAACCGCAACCTCTGTCTCCTGGGTTCAAGGGATTCTCCTGTTTCAGAGTAGCTGGGATTACAAGCATGTGCCACCATGCCCAGCTAATTTTGCATTTTTAGTAGAGATGGGGTTTTTTCATGTTGGTCAGGTTGGTCTCGAACTCCCGACCTCAGGTGATCCGCCCACCTCAGCTTCCTAAAGTGCTAGGATTACAGGTGTGAGCCGCTGCACCTGGCCTTTTTTTTTTTTAAGACGGAGTTTCGCTCTTGTTACCCAGGCTGGAGTGCAGTGGCTCCGTCTTGGCTCACTACAACCTCCACCTCCCAGGTTCAGGTGATTCTTGTGCCTCAGCCTTCTGAATAGCTGGAACTACAGATGTGCACCACCATACCGGCTAATATACTTTTAGTAGAGACGGGGGTTTCACCATGTTGGCCAGGCTGGTCTTGAACTCCTGACCTCAGGTGATCCACCCGCCTCAGCCTTCCAAATTGTTGTTTTTACAGGCGTGAGCTCCTGTACATATAACTTTTTCTTATTTTTTCTTTTTTGAGATGGAGTCACTCTGTCACCCAGGCTGGAGTGCAGTGGTGTGATCTTGGCTCACTGCAACCTCCACCTTTTGGCTTCAAGAGATTCTCCTTCCTCAGCCACCTGAGTATGTGGGACTACAGGTGTGGGACTACAGGTGTGTGCCACCACCCGGCTAATTTTTGTACTTTTTTTAGTAGAATTGGGGTTTTACTATATTGGCTAGGCTGGTCTCGAACTCCTGACCTCATGATCCACCCACCTTGCCCTCCCAAAGTGTTGAGATTACAGGCATGAGCCACTGTGACCAGCCTGTACATATAACTCTTAAAATGCTGCCCTGACCCTGGGACTCACTTTCAAAGATGTCCATGTTCCCTAGGCCAGGACCCCACCTGTTCCACAGTCTTCCTGGCAGCCCTGTTCCTGCTGCATCGCCTCCAGCTACACCAGCTTTCTTTGGGTCCCTGGACCATACTCGATACCTTCCCGCACATGAGTGTTATCACCGTCCTGGCTTGCTCAACCTTTGATGGTCCCTACCACCAAGGCCATGTGCTCGGTTGACATACCCAGCCCAACTGTAATTAAATCATCCCCCCATGACTCCTAAGTATACAGCTCCGGATGAGCACAGCTAGTCCTTTTAGGGCTTTGTCCCTGGCACCTCCCAAAGAGGAAGATGCAGTTCATCAGGATGGGTTGGATGAACAGTCCATTTTATAGATGAACAAACTGAGGCACAGGGAGGTGAGGGGCTTTGGCTGCACTGCATACCTGTCTTGTCCTGTCCTCCTCTTCCCTGGGGAGTGAGCCTGGAGCACCCTGCTAGGAACTGGAGGGCCAGCCTCTTCCCTTGACCATCTTGGTCCTTGTCATTTGGGCCCCAATACCAGGAGTGGCTTTAATTTGGCCGCCAGGGAGGTGGTTCAGGGCTGCCAGGACCCCCGAAGTGGGCTCTTTGGGCTCCCTGATGTGGTGCCTGCTTCTCCTGCGTCTTCATGCAGAGGAACCAGCTTCTAGCCCATTCAGCTCTGAGTTTGAGCTCGTGGGTGGATATTTTTGCTGCCTTATGACTGGGATTCCTAGATGCAGGCTCTACCCTCTGATGCCCTAAGGGTGTTTTGGGGTTTTGTTTTGTTTGTGTTTTTATTAGGATGGTGGCAGTGATGTTGAGGAGGTGAAGAGGGAGGAGGATATGGGCAAGTGTCGCAGGCTGTGGTGCCTAGACAGACCTCGTTTGAATCTCAGCCTTACCACTTTCTGGCATGTAAGTGATAGGGGCAGCAGTTGACCTCAGAACATATCTTTTTGTCTTTTTGTTTATTTGTTTTTGTTTTGAGACATAATTTTGCCCTGTTGCCCAGGCTGGAGTGATCTTGGCTCACTGCAACCTCAGCCTCCGGAGTAGCTGGGATTACAGGCACCCACCACCATGCCCAGATAATTTTTGTATTTTTAATAGAGACGGGGTTTCACGGTGTTTGCCAGGCTGGTCTCTCAACCTTAGGTGATCCGCCTGACGCGGCCTTCCAAAGTGCTGGGATTGGCTGGGCGAGGAGGCTCATGCCTGTAATCCTAGCACTTGGGGAGGCTGACGCAGGTGGACCACTTGAGGTCAGGAGTTCAAAACCAGCCTGGCCTATATGGTGAAACCCTATCTCTACTAAAAATACAAAAATTAGCTGGTCATGGTGGCACACACCTGTAATCCCAGCTACTCAGGAGCCTGAGAATCACTTGAACCGGGGAGGCGTAGGTTGCTATGAGCCGAGATCACGCCACTGCATTCCAGCCTGGGCAACAGAGAAAGACTCTGTCTCCAAAAAGTGCTGAGATTATAGGCGTGAACCACCACACCTTCAGGACATATCTTTTGAATTTTGAACCTGGTGAATGACTTTAAATGACATCAGGAGAGTCCTTAATTTTCACATGACCTCAGTTTTCCCAACTGTGCAAGGGGAGTATGAAACCATCCCTGAAGTCTTGCCAAGAGGATTTGGGGAGCTCACCAAAGTTGTGTGTCAGTTCCTCCATTTGCCTGGGTGTTGCAAGGGGCAGGGCCCGCATCTTGCTTGTGGCCTGCCAGGGTAGCAGCTCAGTAAGAAAGATGGTATCTCACTGTGGTTAGAATTCACATTTCCCTGGTGACGAGTGATGTTTTTATGTCATTTCCCTGATGACTTAGTGATGTTTCCATGTAATTTCTTGAATGGTCATTCAGTAACAATAAGTGTAGGTTGAGTTTGCAGAATCTGGTTGGCCTCATCAGCCTTGATTTCCAAATGGAGAAAGCAGAGATTTGGAGCTCCTGGTCAGAGGAGCAGGTGCTGGAGCCGGGATTCAACTTAGGTTGCACCTCCAAGCCTTCTATTCTTCACAGCAGCTCTTTCAGACTGAACTGGTGTTACTAGATGGGAGCAGAGTAGCCACTGTATTCTCAATTCCCAGCCCAGGGAGGCAGATCTGAGCTAATGGATGAGGAAGCATGAAAGGCGCGTGGGAGCTCACTGGGGGTGAGGGGAGATGTACATTCCTGCGTCAGGGCCTTTGTGCGTACTTGGTACTTTCTCCTGCCGGCCAGCTAGAGTCTCTGTGAAGGGCCTGTCTTACTTAGGGAAGGCTTCTCACCCGCACCATGCCCAGTTAGCACCCATTGCCCTCTAGAGACCCTGTAGAATTACAGAGGAGGCCGGATGCGATGGCTTACGCCCGGAATCCCAGCACTTTAGCCTAGACAACAGAGTGAGACTCTGTCGCAGTTGAGGAGAAAAAAAGCCAGTAATCCCAGCACTTAGGGAGGCCAAGGCAGGAGGTCACAAGGTCGAGAGATAGAGACCATCCTGGCCAACATGGTGAAAGCTTGTCACTACTAAAAATACGAAAAAAAAAAATTAGCTGGCCGTGGTGGCACACGCCTGTAGTCCCAGCTACTTGGGAGGCGGAGGCAGGAGGATCGATTGAACCCAGGAGGCGGAGGTTACAGTGAGCTGAGATCGTGCCACTGCACTCCAGCTTGGCAACAGAGCAAGACTCCATCTCAAAAAAAAAAAATTCTCACTTTTACCTGTAGGGTCAGGTAGAAAGGCACCACCTTCCTTTGAAGCCTTTTGATGACTGCCCCAGAGTGTGGGACACAGCCTTCTCATCTCGCCACACAGCCAGTTCTTCCTGGAAGAGGCAGTACAGGGTCTGATGCAGAAGTTCACACATTGAGACCCCCACTTCCGCCACCTCCCCAAGCTGTTCCTCTCACAGGTCAGTGCAGGGGGCGGGCTACCTGACCAGCATCAATTCCCATTTCTGGAGGCTGAAGTGGGAAGATCACTTGATGCCAAGAGTTCATGCACCAGCCTGGGCAACATAGCAAGACTCCGTCTCTTCAAAAAGTTTAAAAATTAGCTGGGCATGGTGGTACAAACCTGTAGTCTGAGCTACTCAGGAGGCTGAGGCAAGAGGATCCTGTGAGCCCAAGACTTCAAGACCCGTAGTGAGCTATGATCTTTTTATTTTTATTTTTGAGACAGAGTCTCGTTCTGTCACCTAGCCTGGAGTGTAGTGACACCATCTCAGCTTACTGCAACCTCTGCCTCCTGGGTTCAAGCAGTTCTCCTCCCTCAGCCTCCCAAGGAGCTGGGATTACAGGCATGCACCACCACACCCAGCTAATTTTTCTTTTTTTTGTATTTTTAGTAGAAACAGGGTTTCACCATGTTGGTCAGGCTGGTCTTGAACTCCTGACTTCAAATGATCCACCCGCCTTGGCCTCCCAAAGTGCTGGGATTAGAGGCAAGAGCCATCTTGCCCTGTCGTAGTGAGCTATGATCTTGCCACAACATTCCAGCCTGGATGGCAGAATGTCACCCTATCTCTTTAAAAAAAAAAAAAAAAGAAAAAAAAAATTCCCATTTCTTCCTCCCCTCCCTGCCCTCAAGCATTTTTTAGTTAATTTGCTTAAATTAAATATGTATGGCTTGCTTTCACAGATTTTACTTGTTTTAAAATATTATTGACTTTTGCAAATAGGCATTTAATTCACCAAGTTTAAAACTCAAAAGACCTGAAAGTATACTTTGCAAGTCTCCTCCTCACTTCTGCCCAGAGGAAATCAGTCTCACTGTTTCCTCCTTTCTTTGTGTGTGTGTGTGTGTGTGTGTGTGTGTGTGTGTGTGTGTGTGTGTGTGAGAGAGAGAGAGAGAGAGAGAGAGAGATAGTCTCACTCTGTCACCAGGCTGGAATGAGGAGGCGTGATCTCAGCTCACTGCAACCTCTGTCTCCTGGGTTCCAGTGATTCCCTTGCCTCAGCCTCCTCAGTACCTGGGACTACAGGTGCACACCACCATGCCCAGCTAATTTTTTGTATTTTAGTAGAGATGGGGTTTCCATGACCAGGATGGTCTTGATCTCCTTACCTCACGATCTGCCTGCCTCAGCCTCACAAAGTGCTGGGGTTATAGGTGTGAACCACTGCGACGGCCTCTTTCTTATTTAAACAACTTTATTGAGATGCACACACCATGCAATTCCCCCATTCAAAGTATACAGTTAATCTTTAGTATATTCACAGAGTTATGCAACCATTACCACAGTCAGTTTTAGATTTTTCATTACATCAAGAATAAACCCCCGCTGGGCGTAATGGCTCACGCCTGTAATCCCAGCACTCTGGGTGGCTGAGGCAGATGGATCACCTGAGGTCAGGAGTTCTAGACCATCCTGGCTAACACGGTGAAACCCCATCTCTACCAAAAATACAAAAAAAAATTAGCTGGGCATGGTGGTATATACCTGTAAGCCCAGCTACTCAGGGAGGCTCAGAGGAGAATCCTGGAAGGTGGAGGTTGCAGTGAGCCAAGATCACGCCACTGCACTCCAGCCTGGGCAACAGAGTGAAACTCCACACACTTTTTCTCCCTGCCTCCCAACCCCTGGCAACCACTAATCTGCCTCCTGTCTGCGTGGATTTGCCTATTCTGGACATTTCCTATAAATGGGATCATACAATCTGTGGTCCTTTCGTTTGGCTTCTTTCACTTGGAATAATGTTTTCTAGGGACATCCATGTTGTCGCGTGTGTCAGAATTTCCTTCCTTTTTCCGGCTGAATAATATCCCATTGTATGGATTGACTGTTTTGTTGGCTCATCCATCGGCAGATGGACGTTTGGATCGTTTCCACCTTTGGGCTATTGGGAACAAAGCTGCTGTGAACATTTGTGTACAGGTTTTCAATGCGGGCGAACGTTTTCATTTTTCCTGGGCATGAATTCCAGGAGTGGAATCGCTGGGTCATATGGTAACTCTCTTTAACTGTTTGAGGAACTGTCAGACTGTTTTCTGTGGTGGCTGTGCCATTTTACATTCCCACAGCAGTGGAAGAGGGTTCCGGATTTCTCCTCCTTGCCAACTTTTTTGATTCTAGCCAGCCTAGTGGGTGTGAGATGGTGTCTCGTTGTGGTTAGGATTTGCATTTCCCTGGTGACTACTGATGTTTTCTTGTAATTTCCCTGATGACTAGAGATGTTTTCATGTAACTTTTTTTTTTTTTTGAGACAGGGTCTCTGTCACCCAGGCTGGAGTCTAGCAGTGCAGTCACAGCTCAGCGCAGCCTTGACCTTCTGGGCTCAACAGATCCACCCCTCACAGCCTCCCTAGTAGCTGGGACTGCAGGTGTGCTCTACCACGCCGGGCTAATTTTTGTGTTTTTTTTAAGAGGCAGGGTTTCGCCCTGTTGCCCAGGCTGGTCTCTCTTTTCTAGGCTCAAGTGATCCACCTGCCTCACCCTCCCAAAGTGCTGGGATTACAGGTGTGAGCCATTGCACCCAGCCTCATGTAATTTCTTTTTCCCTTTTTTTTTTTTTTGTTTTGTTTTGTTTTTGAGACAGTCTTACTCTATCTCCCAGGCTAGAGTTCAGTGCCATGATCTCGGCTACTGCAGCCTCTGCCTCCTGGTTCAAGCAGTTCTCCAGCCTAGCCTCCCCAGTAGCTGGGACTACAGACCCATGCCACCTCACCTGGCTAAGTTTTATATTTTTGGTAGAGACAGGGTTTTGCCATGTTGGCCGGGCTGGTCCTGAACTCCTGGCCTCAAGTGATCCGCCTGCCTGAGCCTCCCCACGTGCTGGGATTACCCAAGTGACCCACCGGTCCTGACCTCATGTAACTTCTCGAGTGGTCATTTAGTCATTCAACAAACAGTGATTGAGGGGCCTGTGCCCAGCACTGCAGAATCTGGTGCACAGTCAGATGACCCTGCCTTTCCGGCATTTCCATGCCAATGCCCTGCAGAGATACCACATAGGTACCTGGTGCTAGCAATAGCTGGCACTTGGGTGGCGCACTGTGTCCTAGCCACTCTTCCGAGCACTTAAGCAAATTCAGTTACTCTTCAAGTACATACTTTTCAAGTGTGTCTGTGCCCCCTCCTCTTTGCAAGGGACAGCATGTGCCACCCCGGTCTGCAGCTGGCTTAGCAGATTTGACCACGTATTGTAAAAATGAGTCTGTACTGGGACAGATAGGAGGGTTCGGTGCGACTCAGCTCCATATCACATTCCATCGAGTGGATGTTCCTCCAGCAGTGGAGGTCTTCGGGGCCAGGCCAGCACCCACATATGCCGCCTGACCCTGTCCCTCCGTCTCTTTCTCTCCATTCCTCCCTGTCCCCCATGCAGCCGCCACCATGGCCCAGACACTGCAGATGGAGATCCCGAACTTTGGCAACAGCATCCTGGAGTGCCTCAACGAGCAGCGGCTGCAGGGCCTGTACTGTGACGTGTCAGTGGTGGTCAAGGGCCATGCCTTCAAGGCCCACCGGGCCGTGCTGGCTGCCAGTAGCTCCTACTTCCGGGACCTGTTCAACAACAGCCGCAGCGCCGTGGTGGAGCTGCCGGCAGCCGTGCAGCCCCAGTCTTTCCAGCAGATCCTCAGCTTCTGCTACACCGGCCGGCTGAGCATGAACGTGGGTGACCAGTTCCTGCTCATGTACACGGCCGGCTTCCTGCAGATCCAGGAGATCATGGAGAAGGGCACGGAGTTCTTCCTCAAGGTGAGCTCCCCAAGCTGCGACTCACAGGGCCTGCACGCGGAGGAGGCCCCATCGTCGGAGCCCCAGAGCCCCGTGGCGCAGACATCGGGCTGGCCGGCCTGTGGCACCCCGCTGCCCCTCGTGTCTCGGGTCAAGACGGAGCAGCAGGAGTCGGACTCTGTGCAGTGCATGCCCGTGGCCAAGCGGCTGTGGGACAGTGGCCAGAAGGAGGCCGGGGGCGGTGGCAACGGCAGCCGCAAGATGGCCAAGTTCTCCACGCCAGACCTGGCTGCCAACCGGCCTCACCAGCCCCCGCCACCCCAGCAGGCCCCGGTGGTGGCGGCAGCCCAGCCTGCTGTGGCCGCGGGAGCAGGGCAGCCAGCCAGTGGTGTGGCGGCAGCAGGGGGCGTGGTGAGTGGGCCCAGCACGTCGGAGCGGACCAGCCCCGGCACCTCCAGCGCCTACACCAGCGACAGCCCTGGCTCCTACCACAATGAGGAGGATGAGGAGGAGGACGGCGGCGAGGAGGGCATGGATGAGCAGTACCGGCAGATCTGCAACATGTACACCATGTATAGCATGATGAACGTCGGCCAGACAGGTGAGGCGCTGCCTGGCCCCCTGCCCCAGGGCTACCCCGGCCCCTCCCGCCACTCACATGCTACTCTCTCCCTGCAGCTGAGAAGGTAGAGGCCCTCCCAGAGCAGGTGGCTCCCGAGTCCCGGAATCGCATCCGGGTTCGGCAAGACCTGGCGTCTCTCCCAGCTGAGCTCATCAACCAGATTGGGAACCGCTGCCACCCCAAGCTGTACGATGAGGGCGACCCCTCTGAGAAGCTGGAGCTGGTGACAGGTGGGCCGGCCTCGCCCCAGATCTCTCCCCTCCACAGCCTCGGAGCCGGCTGGGCTGCGCTGGGCGGCTGGTTAGGCGCCCCCGGACCTCAGTTTCCCCATCTGTGCTGCAGTGTTGATAACAGCCACCCTCAGGGCAGGGGTGTTGGTGAGATTCGAGTTGCTGATAGAGCAAGGCCTGGCCTGTAGGTTTCTGGCTTAAGGGGTTGGCATGAGCGCTGGCTGTTACTGTTTGGCCACATGGGTAGATTAGCTACTTCCTGGGTTTGTGTGAGGGCCAGCTACCACCTAGTTTAAGAATTTGGGCAGGTATGGGGGCAAATGCCTATAGTCCCAGCTACTCAGGAGGCCAAGGTGGGAGGATCCCTTGAGCCCACGAGGTCAAGGCTGCAGTGAGCCGTGGTGGCCGTGGTGGCCACTGCACTCCAGCCTGGACGATAGAATGAGACTTCATCTCTAAAATAGGAAGAAGAAAGTCTTTGGCCCTCGGGTCAGAGTGCCCGGGTGTGATCCTCCTCTTCCTGTTGGTCCTGCCGAGCCTGGGCCCATCTGTAGTTGGTGACAGCCAGCGTGCCCACCTCACAGGCTTGCGGCACGACCATACAGCAGGCACCCTGGGGATTGTAAAGCCAGTCTTTCTGTCCTTTCCTGAGCACTGATGAGGGGGCAGTCCCAAGGAGCCTCCCCTGACTGCCCTTGGAGTAGAGGTGGGGGGAGAAGGTTCCTAGGTGAGTCCTCGGGAGCTAGAGCCCAGCAGGGAGGGCCGGGGGTGTCCTGAGATGGGGCCTGGCATCATGTGGGCTGTGCAGTGTGGGGGTGCCCCAGGCCATCCTCCGGCTTCCCCTCACCAGGCACCAACGTGTACATCACGAGGGCGCAGCTGATGAACTGCCATGTCAGCGCAGGCACACGGCACAAAGTCCTGCTGCGGCGGCTCCTGGCCTCCTTCTTTGACCGGTGAGGCCCTCACCAGAGCCCCAGGGATGGGGAGCTGGGTTGCCCCAGGGCCTCCCCACCACCATCCTGACTCCCTCCATGCTCCCTGCCCCCAGGAACACGCTAGCCAACAGCTGTGGCACTGGCATCCGCTCTTCTACCAACGATCCCCGCCGGAAGCCCCTGGACAGCCGCGTGCTCCATGCCGTCAAGTGTGAGTGTCCGCCTGGCTGGATGGGGCATGGGCCAAGGACACGGAGGCTGATGTTTTCCTCCGCAGCCTTGGTGCTGACAGCGGGCTAGAGTTCAGTGTTGAGAAGCATTCTGGGGCTCAGTCTAGCCTTGCTGGGAAGCCGCTGTGATTGCTTCAAGATTTCTTCGTGACTGGGGGATGTGGGTGCTGAAGGGAAGTCAGGGAGCCTGTCAGGCAGGAGGCTCTTGAACTCAGGGCAGTCTGGGAGGGATAAGGCAGCCAGATGGTGCTAGCCACTTGTCACGTGGGGGCGTCTAGATTTTCAGGTGGCCTCTCCCTGTTACTAAATTCTGGCAAATGATCTGAATTTTTCAAGAACACAAGGCCATTCCATCAAAACCCACACATTTCCACACATGGTTGAACTCAGTCTGGTGTAGGGGTGGATGCACGTGTGTGGAGTCCTGGCTGTGCGGCCTCACTCATCTCCCCTTTGAGGGAGAGTCAGTCACAGATGCTGTTGGGGGACTGCTGATTAGGCCTTGTGGGAGTCACCTGGCCCCCGTGCTAAGGCCGCACCCCCCTGCTCCACAGACTACTGCCAGAACTTCGCCCCCAACTTCAAGGAGAGCGAGATGAATGCCATTGCGGCCGACATGTGCACCAATGCCCGTCGCGTCGTGCGCAAGAGCTGGATGCCCAAGGTCAAGGTGCTCAAGGCTGAGGATGATGCCTACACCACCTTCATCAGTGAAACGGGCAAGATCGAGCCGGACATGATGGGCGTGGAGCATGGCTTCGAGACCACCAGCCATGAGGGCGAGGCAGGCCCCTCGGCTGAGGCCCTGCAGTAACCCGCCCACCCAGGAGGCTCCCCATGGGGCCGCACACTCCCCCTCCCGACACACACACCCCTGACATCTTGGTCACGAGCTACTGTCTGTCCCTCCCCAGGACCCGCAGTGGGTGCTGCATGTTCCTCGCCCTCTGCCCCTTCTGTCCCACCCCCTTCCCCCACCGAGAGCCAGGCCGGGAGAGGACCACAGGGTAGGTGGCACGAGGTCTGTGTTGCCTTCTTTAACACACACTTGTGCATCAGGGGAGTTCTGGCTCCCCATCCTAACCCCTAGCCGTCATCTCCCCACTCACCAGGCCTGCCAGGGGAGGGGGCTGGCCTGGGGGGCTTGGGAAGGCCCCCTCCCCAAGTCCTGGGCCACCTCGCGGAAGCGTTCCTCAGCCTCCGCCTCTCACTGCATCCCCTTGGGACTCGAGGGGGGCCCCAGGGGTTCTCAGGACCCCTCCCACCACCTCCCAGTGCTTCCACGTCTCCAAAAGCGCCTTCCTGTCACCCTCGTCTGTCCCTGCACCTGGGGGCTGGGGTAGGCGAGGCCATGGGGACTGCCTATTTTACAGCTGGGGAAACTGAGGCTCCGAGAAATTGCACAACCGACCTAAGGTGGCCAGTGGTGGCGTGCCCAGTGCTCTTTCTCCTCTTTTCCGCCTCTACTGCCCCATTGGTCCTCCAGGGCCTGAGAGAGGCAGGTCCTAAAAGAATGAGGGTTCTTGGGGGCAGACCGAGGGTCTCGGAGGATAGAATGAGAGGTTTCCAAGGCTGGCAGAGTGTGTGCATGTGCGTGTGCAGTTTTGCTTTCAATCAAATGAAGATACAAGAGGCAGTAGGACCTGGGTTGGAACCCAGGGGAACAGGCTGGGGGGCTGCTGCCCCTCCCTCCATCTCCCCACCCCTACCCCACCTCAAGGCAGGGCTCCTGGCCCCCACCCCTGTACATAATTTTTAAAACATTTTTTTAGCGAATGAAATATTGAAGTATAAGATTCCTTTTATTTTTCAAACCAATGGGGCTGTGTCTGTTGTCCCCCTCGGTCCCCAGGGGTGGGGGGGCCATGGAAGCTAGGATGGTGGGGGGGGCTGGGGGGCAGGCTGAGAGTGTGCGTGTGCGTGTGTGTGTGGAGTGTGGGTGTGTTTCCATGGTAGGGCTCCAGTCCCAGCTGCTGCCTGGGCTCCTGTGGGTCCTCCTGGGTTCCCCCTCCCCCTGTCTACCTTCCCCAACAGGGCTACAGTTGAAGAGTGTCCCAGGCCTTGGCTGGTTGGCTGGGCCCAGCTCCTGGGGGCTGGGCAGTGCAGCACAGCGCAGGGCTGGGCCGGGCCCACTTCCATTGTTAGCAGTTGTTTGCAGAATTTTCTCTTTTACCATTCCTCTTTTTGTTCTCACCCAGAGCGGGTGGGTTTTTTTGTTTGTTTCAGATTTTCATGTGAACGCAGTTTTTTTTTTTTTTTTTTTTTTTTTTAACTCCCCATCCCCCTCCATGGGTGTCCTTTCACCATCCACATCCTTGTTTGCTTCTGGCCCTCGTCCTCCCTGCCTCTCCTCTGCCTCCCCAACCCCCGCCTACCCACTGCTCCCTGGGGTCTCTCCAGGGGCAGGGGGATTTCAGGAGATGAGGTGGGGGCCAGCTCCAACTGGACCCTTGGAATCTGATTTGGAGACCATCCCTCTGATGGGACCAGCAGCCCTACCGGCCTGCTGGGGGTCCCTCTTAACATCTGCTTGTTGCGGGGTCAGTCATGAGTGCCAGGGTCTGGCTGGGGTCTTGGCACTGCCTTCCTGGCCGGGGCCTGGCACCGTAGTCCCCAGCCAGCCTGAGTGGGGGATGTTGACACCCCCAACTAAAGCACAAGCACCTTAGTCACCCCTCCTCTCCCCCTGCCTCCTAGCCTGCCGCCCCACCCCAGCGTTGACCCCAAAGCACAATGCCCTGGTCACTTGGCAAGCGGCTGGGCCCAATGGAGGCTGAGGGGCGGGTTGGGGCTCCAGCCAGAGCCCGAAAGGAAGCAGTGCTCCCCAACTTCCAGGCCTTAGTTGGGGTGGGGGGGCCAGCTCCTGGGCTTGGGGTCTTCCCACCCCTACCCCCTTATCCTGGGTAGACCCCTGCCTGCCCCTCTGCCTTTTCCTCGGGTGTCCCTCCTTGAGCCCCTGTGGCACTGGCGTGGGTGGCAGAACCCAGTTGTTTCAGGGACCCCAGGAGGAGCCCCCTGGCTCCCAGGACTGTATGTGTGGGTCTGGGGGGTTGGGAGGGGAAGAAGGGCCGGGCAGGGGGTGCAGGGGAGGAAACTCCTCACCAGGAGAGCCAAAGACAGGGTTGTGCCTTACCCCAGGAGCCACCCCTGTGCCCCCCTTGCCCTGCCATTCATCCCACCCCTCCCCCCGGGCGGCCTGCTGCTTTTTCCTTCTCTCCCTCCCCTGCCCTGCCGTGAGCTGCATGGTTCCCCCACCCTGGGCAGCCAGGAAGGAATCTGAATGGAGAATCACCAACCACCAGAGAAAAAAAGACTGTGGGGCCCTCCCTTGCCAACTCCCCTTCCCTGGCCGCCCACTCACCCACTCCTCTTTCACGCAGGACAGGGTACCCACCCTGTCCACGTGAAGTGCCAACGCCTTCCCCACCCTGGGCCGAGCCCCCACCCCTCCCTGGGCCCCCAAGTGAGATTGCACATTTAACTACTGTAAGGAGAGGAGTGGCGTTGGCAAATGTGAACCATGAGAATATCAGTGATACTGATGAGAATAAACTAAACGCCTTTGTAACAGCCTTGCCGCATGCTTGTTACTTGGGGGGCCCGGAGAGGAACACACACCCGCGTTGTGCCCAGCCAACCCAGATCACTCTGACTGCAAATTGACAGCCTCCAATGGCAACATGCATGCAAGTTACCACAACAGATACAGATAATGGAACACAAGCTGGTCTTGCAGACGTGAGCCCCCAGTCCTGCTTCAGGGAGCTCTTTAAAACCTTGGAGAGGCCAGGTTTGGTGGCTCATGCTTGTAATCCAGGCACTTTAGGAGGTTGAGGTGGGTGGATCACGAGGTCAGGAGTTCAAGACCAGCCTGACCAACACAGTGAAGCCCCATCTCTACTAAAAATACAAAAAAGTTGGCCGGGCATGGTGGCTCATGCCTATAATCCAAGCACTTTGGAGGCCAAGGTGGACGGATCACCTGAGGTCGGGAGTTCAAGACCAGCCTGACCAACATGGTGAAATCCTGTCTTAAAAAAAAATTTAGCTGGGCATGGTGGTGTGTGCCTCTAATCCCAGCTACTCGGGAGGCTGAGGCAGAAGAATCGCTTGAACCTGGGAAGCAGAGGTTGCAGTAAGCCAAGATCATGCCACTGCACTCCAGCCTGGGTGACAGAGTGAGACTCTATCTCCAGAAAAAAATAAATATTAAAAAAAAAAAAAAACGACTAAGAGGGCCGGGCGCGGTGGCTCATGCCTGTGATCCCAGGACTTTGGGAGGCCGAGGCAGGCAATTGCTTGAGGTCAGGAGTTTGAGACCAGCCTGGCCAACATGGTGAAACCCCATTTATACTAAAAATAAAAAATTGGCCAGGTGTGGTGGCACACACCTGTAGTCCCAGCTACTCAGGAGACGAAGGCAGGAGAATCACTGGAACCTGGGAGGCAGAGGTTGCAGTGAGCAGAGACTGCGACACTGCACTCCAGCCTGGGGAACAAGAGCAAAACTCCGTCTCAAAAAAAAAGTCCATAACACACACGTGCACACACACTGGGGCACTTGTTCAGGCAGTGGCTTAGAATGGGAGTCCCAGTCAGGGCTCGGGCACTTGTTAGCAGTCAACACACCGCATAACACAAATATGTATAAAAAAGCCTGGGATTTTATTTCCAGGTTGGCACTTGTGTAAGGCACAGGGGTCAATGGCTTTGGGGTCCCGTAACTAGAAATGGAGAGGGGTGTGTCTGAGGCCTCCCTGCCTCCACCACCCTCTAAGTGCACTTGAACAAAACCAGTGGTGGTGGCTTTGGCCCAAGGCCCTCAAGGGTCCCACTGGCTCTGGGGGAGACCTGTGGGGACAGCTCCCCAGGTGGGACTGTCTATTCTTCAGCCACCCAGGAGGGACCCTCTCCTAGGAGGCTAGGCAAGCTCCAAAGTACTGGGTGGCTCCTCAGGCTTAAGGGACCAGCCCACCAGGGAGGGCTGGGGTCAGAGAGAGAAAAGCAGGATGAGAATGAGGAGAAGCACCCCCACCAACACGGCGATGGCATACCACTGTCGGCGGTCTGGGGATGAGAAGGTCAGAGGTCACGGGGAGAGGGTACCACCTACAACCTGCCCCACCAGGACTGACCCCTCTCCCAAGGGGACTCACCACTCGTCATGTGGGATACTTTGGCCATCTTCCTGAGGACCCCGTCCATGCGGGACTGAGTGTGGTCCATCTCTTGGGCGAAGGCATCCAGCATGCTGCCAAGACCAGGATGGCGTCAGCCCTTGATGGCCCAGACACATGAGGGTGGCCAAGAGCCCTCCCACCCCCGGGGTCCTGGCCTCACATGCCCTGCTCGTCCAGCTCTTCCCCAACACGGCCGGACATGTGCTTCAGGACCCGGATGCTCCCAGACACTATCTCCAGCTGTTGATCCTGTTGATCCATGATTAGCTGCAGAGCGAAGGGGTGGGAGGTGTTGCTGAAAGGGATCCCAGAAAGCTGGGCGCGGTGGCTCAGGCCTATAATCCCAGCACTTTGAGAGGTGGAGGCATGTAGATCGCTTGAGGCCAGGAGTTTGAGACCAGCCTGGACAACACGGTGAAACCCCATCTCTATTAAAAATACAAAAATTGAGCCGGGCGCAGTGGCTCACGCCTTTGGGAGGCTGAGCCACTTTGGGAGGCGGAGGCGGGTGGATCATGAGGTCAGGGGTTCGAGATCAGCCTGACCAACATGGTGAACTCTGTCTCTACTTAAAAATACAAAAATTAGCCAGGTGTGGTGGTGTACACCTGTAATCACAGCTACTTGGGAAGCTGAAGCAGGAGAATTGCTTGAACCCAGGAGGTGGAGGTTGTGGTGAGCCGAGAGCATGCCATTGCACTCCAGCCTGAGCGACAGAGTGAGACTCTGTCTCAAAAAAAACAACAAAAAACATAAAAACAACAACAAAAAGGCCAGGCGTGTTGGCTCACGCCTGTAATCCAAACACTTTGGAGGCCAAGGCGGGTGGATCACCTGAGGTTGGGAGTTCAAGACCAGCCTGACCAACATGGTGAAACCCCGTCTTTAAAAAAAAATAATAATAATTAAAAAAAAAAATTGGCTGGGCATGGTCAGGTCACTCATCCCTGTAATCCCAGCACTTTGGGAGTCCAAGGCAGGTAGATCATGAGGTCAAGAGATTAAGACCTTCCTGGCCAAAGTGGTGAAACCCTGTCTCTACTAAAAATATAAAAATTAGCTGGGCATGGTGGAGCACACCTGTAGTCCCAGCTACTCAGGAGGCTAAGGCAGGAGAATTGCTTGAACCCAGGTGGCAGAGGTTGCAGTCAGCTGAGATCGTGCCATTGCACTACAGCCTGGGCAACACAGCAAGACTCCATCTCAGAAAAAAAAAAAATTAGCCAGGCATTGTGGTGGGTGCCTGTAATCTCAGCTACTTGGGAGGCTGAGGCAGGAGAATCACTTGAACCTGGGAGGCAGAGGTTGAAGTGAACTGAGATTGCACCACTGCACTTCTGCACGGGCCACAGAGCAAGACTCCATCTCAAAAAAATAAAAAAGGAAAGGAGGGGGGGAGGGGAAGGGGCAGGAGTTAGAGAAGAGGAGGAGGGAGGCAGTAGGAGGAGAAGAAGGAGGAGAGAAGAGAAAGGAGAAGGAAAAGGGGGAGAAAGATGGGGGAGGGGAGAAGAAGAAAAGGAAGAAGAAGAAGAAAGAAGGGGACCTCAGACTTCAGATGGGTCTGCAAGGCTCCTCCCGCTCAGGATTACCCATCCTGCCCCGAAACCTGCTGTGTGGCCTGCTGTTCCTCGATGTAGCGGGATGTGGCCGAGACGGCGCTAGCATCCAGCAGGTCACTGGGTGACTTCTGGGCAGCTGGTTTGCCCACCAGCATCTGCAGGGGCACAGAATATAGATTTGGGGAGGGACACCAACTCGTATCGGGGCATGTGAGGCAAGTCCCCATGGTGGTGAGTCAGGGAGGCAGACTCTGGCGCCAGACAGCCTGCAATCCTCACTCACCACTTATTAACAAGGTGACCCAGGAACCCCATCATTTGACCTCTCTGTGCCTCAGTTTCTTCATCTGTAAAATGCAGAAAGCAGGCCAAGTATGGTGGCTCATGCTTGTAATCCCAGAACTTTGGCAGGTGAAGGTGGGCAGATCACCTGAGGTCAGGAGTCCAAGACCAGCCTGGACAACGTGAAACCCTGTCTCTACTAAAAATACAAAAAATTTGCCAGGTGTGGTGGTGCACGCCTATAATCCCAGCTACTCAGGAGGCTGAGGTAGGAGAATCACTTGAACTCGGGAGGTGGTGGTTGTAGTGAGCCAAGATCGCACCACTGCACTCCAGCCTGGGCAACAGAGCAAGAGTCCATCTCAAAAAAAAAAAAAGGGAGAGAGAGAGAAAAAGGCAGGCATACATCCTGGAAACAGCTGCATACAGGACAAATGGCACGGAAGCAGAAAGGAGATAGGTACACAGGCCTCCAGCCCTCCTTTGCAATAAGAAACCAGTATAGAGCCAGAGGAGACAGTAGAGAGGAGCCCACGGACACATACACACAGAGAGGTTCAGGTGCACACGCCCAGAAAGTGCAGGCAGGTGGACAGCAAGAAGACAACTGCACACAGGATGGGCACTGTCACAGAAGGGACAGGTGAACACATGCAGAGGGATCTGGCTTGTACTCAACGGTGTGGTCACCCCCAGGTGCTCAGGTGGGCAGGGTGGATCAGGAAGGCTTACCTCTCTGCTATTCCTCTCCAGGAAGGCTACGGCTGTTGGGCTGACCATATGGTCCTTCATTTCCTGGAGGTGAAGACAGCATTAGGGAGGAAAGACACTCATGCTGGGTGTCGCTCATGCCTGTAATCCCGGCACTTTGAGAGGCCAAGTTAGATGGATCACCTGAGGTCGGGAGTTCGAGACCAGCCTGGCCAACACGGTGAAACCCCGTCTCTAACTAAAAACACAAAAGATAGCCAGATATGATGGCGGGCGCCTGTACTCTCAGCTACTCAGGAGAATGAGACACAAGAATCGCTTGAATCCGGGAGGTGGAAGTTGCAGTGAGCTGAGATTGTACCACTGGACTCCAGCCTGGGCGACAGAGTGAGAATCCATCTCAAAAAGAAAAGACACTCACACCTCCCCCACTCTTCCCTGCAGGACCTCTACTCACCTGGACGGCCTCTCGCATCCGCTCCACGAACACCTTTCTCTCCTGCAGGTCCCCGGCCGGGAGCTTGAACTTGCCTGGGTTGGCTTCCACTATGCGTGGGCTGAGAGTCAAGGGTCAAGGCCAGAGTCAGACATCATCTCCCTCCCTAGGGGTCCGGCCCTCCCTGAGGGCGAGCTCCCCGGCCCCTACCACCGCAGGGGGCTCCCCCATGCCAACCCCCGCCCCAAGGCCCCAGGATATCGATGGTCTCTTCCAGGTCCTCGAGGTCCCACTCGATGCTGCGCAGGCCATTCCGCAACTCATTGGTCGTCCAGTCCAGCTCCTCCCGTCCGACCGCCGCGCTCTCCTGCAGGAGCTCGCACCAGCGCTGGTACAGCCCGCGGGCCGTGTTCACCGCCTTCTGCACCTCGCTGCGGGCAGGGGCACGGCGGGCGCGGCTGGGGGCAGGCGGTCCTTCCGCCAGCCTCTGCCCCCGACTGCAAACCCAAACGCATGGGGGACTCCGGAGACCCCAGTATCCCCCTGCGTGCGCCTCCCACTCTGCACCCCGACGGCCCTGCCCAGCCCGCCTGGCATGCTGGGGCCAGCACCCGGGCACTGGCTGGCTTGGGGACTGAGCACCCTCCGCCCTCCCCCGTCGCTGTCACTCACCCTCGGACTACAAAAAAGGGGTCTTCGAGAGACATGTCAGTCCCCCTCCCCCCCAGGCCGAACCCCCTCCTGGCCTGGGTTCGCGGGCTGGTTCCCTCGCAGCTGAGAACGCGCTGCCGCCCCCGCCCGCGTCACGTCACCATCGAGAGCGGGGCCGCCAGGGGAGAAAGAGAGGCCTCGGAGGCCCGATGTGCGGGCACTTCCGCTCTCTCCGCAGCCATCTTGGTTGTGGGCAGAGGCAGCTTCCAGTCCACATGCTCCGCCCCTTGGCCCTCTTGTGCCGCCCCGTAGAGGGCGGTGTCCGAGTTCTGGTTGAGCCTGTTTGGATCCGAGTTCGGAATCTCGGTTCGAGACCCATTCCCTCGGATTGTTGCTGCGCAACCTCAGTTTCCTTTCCGAGCACGGGCAATGTAAATAATGATAGCCTCCCTTATTTCTGACGGCTGGGGATTATGGCTGGGGAAGGGGTTCATTCGATTCGTTGAATCTTTTCATGGACTCCCTAAGCTGGCACTTCGGAGATCGTCCCAGTCCAGGGTCCCGAGTTTCAGGTTTGGGCATGGTGTAGGGGAGACGCGGTACTCTCTTCTCCCCGCGGGGGCGGAGTGAGGAGCGGGCCTGCTTCTGTGGGGAGTTCTGCTGCATTTTCCCTGTCTCTTTCCTGAGAAGTGGGGGAGTTGAGGGCACTTCGAGGTCGCCTTGGGGCGAGGTGGTCTTGAGTGGAGGTCTCAGAGATGCCAGGGGCGGGGGAAGGTCATCCTCAAGAGCGTGCGTGGTGTTGGGTTTCATCAGAAGCGCGGAGTCTTTCTGGGTTCGAGCCTGGGGGTCGCGAGAGGTGTGATGGTGGCTTTGAGGATGGTCTCCCTCAGGGTAGGAGCCAGGAGTATCAGCGAAGGGACTCATAGTGTCACTCTATGTGTGACAGTGGCGCTCTGTGTGTTGGGTGGTAAGGGGAGTCTCGGGAAAACACGTTTTGAGTGGTGGGGGGCCTGGTTTCCCCTGGAGGGTGGGCGGGCTGTCTGAGGGAGTCCTCGGAGGGTCGCCCCCTTGCGCGTCAGAGTTGCTGCGTGGGCTCTCAGACATAGTGCCTGGGCTGCGGAAGTCATTGTGGGGGTCTCAGTGGTAAGGTTAGGGAGGCGGGGACGGGGGCGTCTTCCGCAAGTGGCTGCAGTGTAGCAGCTTCGTTGAATGGGGACAAGTTTGGGAAGCGTCTTTTGGGAGGGATAATTCTTGAGTCCCCAGCTGCGGGGCGGGACGGGAGGGTGTCCCAAGACAGATGACTGTGGGGCGGGGGACAAGGATAACCTGGGAAGGGGCTTTGTATGGGGGAAATAATTGGGAAGGGGAAAGAGGGATGAGGGGGCCTCAGCGGGTCGTCTCTTGTGTATGCAGGGTCGTTCTGTAGCGTCTCTGTGAGATGGCGTCCGTGGAAGCCCTGAGGTCGCCCCTACCCGCTGCGGGGTGCTTTCTCGGCGTTACGCCTTCCTGGCCCCGGGAGGGAAGGAAGTGAAACTCTCCTTCCCTCCCACCCGGCTGGATGCGGGTCAGGAAGCCTGGGGCTCCGCTGCCCCGGCGCGGGAGGGGAGGGGCGTGACCGGAGCGCAAAGCCCCGCCCCTCTCGCCCGCCCGGAAGCCCCCTTGCCGCCGGCTATGGCGATCACAGGCCCTGTCCTAATATGGGCAACCGGAAGCGGACCGCGCGACTGTCCTACGTCACTCCGTCCAAATTTAGTTGTGGAAGTCAGCGGGCGCCGGTGGCGGGAAGGCGCTGCGAGCCACTGCGGGCGGAAAGTCGGGGGCGCGCCACTCCTTAAAGGGCCCGTATCAGGAATGAATGGAGCCATTCGAACAATTTTTCATCCTTTTTTGGAGGAATTGGAATTAGGATTTCTTGGAGAGACGGAGCGTAGCGGAGGGTAGGGGGAGGTTTTCTACCTGCTTTGTCTCTGCATTGCTGGGTTTCCAGCTCCCAACCGAACCCCGCCTCCCGGGGCGCGGAGGCGGAACTCGGAACCCTAGTCTGCTGGGGGCGGCAGCCACGTGTTGACGGGGGCTGTCGTGCGCGCCGGGTTCCTCCAAACCCACCCGTGGAGCTTCTTTCGCGGGAAGCTGCGGGGGGATGGCTCGGTAGGAATCACGGAAACCCGCAGCCTGGGGCGGCTCACCGCTTACAAACAAGGGCTGGCGTACGCCAGAGACCGAAGAGCTGGAGGCCCCAGTGGCCTCCTTTCACAGCAGTAGCAAATATCGTTTGTTTAGCATATACTGGCCCAGTGACTCTACCTTGGTTTCCCCACTGGAAGGAAGCAGATAGGACAGTGTCCTCCGCGGAGTGGAGGTGAGGGATCGGTGAGTTATTGATAAAGGGAGCGCTCTTAACCGCGCCTGGCAAGTAGTAAGAGCTGTTAGCATGATTATTGGTGCAGAAAACACTCATTAGACACACCTGGTAAATGCTAGGAACAGTGCCTACCGGGGATGTTCAGGCTGGAAGCCGGGTCTTCCCCTGTGTGAAGGGAAACTTGTCGCCCACGAGCCACTGGGGCCTCCAGACGGCGAGCATGTGGGTGGGCCCTGAGCCCCATCCCCGGACCCCCTACCCTGGGCCAACGCGCGCAGGCGGGGCTCAAAAAAAGGAGCCCACCGGAGAGCTGAGCGTGGAGTGGGGGGATGCTCCTCCTCGCCTAGGTTCCCGTTCCCTTTCCCTGCTGGGTAAATCGCATTCTATCGCTTTAAGGAATGTTTGGCCGCGTTTAGTTGGAAAGCCCGGATGCGTCCCTCGGATTGGGCGGGGCTTCTCAGTGACGTCACTGGGGGTATAAAAGGGCCCGGGTGGCGGGCGCCGGGGCAGAGCGTCCTGGCAGTGTCACTGCGTGGGTTGGTTCGTGGGGAGACGCGTTAGCGAGCCCGTTGTCTGGAGTGCACCTGCCGCCTGTCCTATCCGTCCCGGGAGTCCCCGCTGCGGTCGCCGTCGAGTCGCCATGGAAGTGCAGAAGGAGGCACAGCGCATCATGACCCTGTCGGTGTGGAAGATGTATCACTCCCGCATGCAGCGCGGTGGCCTGCGGCTGCACCGGAGTCTGCAGCTGTCGCTGGTCATGCGCAGCGCCCGGGAACTCTACCTCTCCGCCAAGGTGGAGGCCCTCGAACCCGAGGTGTCCTTGCCGCCCGCCCGCCCCTCTGACCCTCGCCTGCACTCGCCCCGGGAAGTCGAGTCCACGGTCGAGACAGCGACCGCTGACGGCGAGCAGCCGTCTCCGGAGCCCATGGACACTCAGGAGGCGCCGACTGCCGAGGAGATCCCCGCCTGCTGTGCCCCGCGCCCAGCCAAAGTCAGCCGCAAACGACGCAGCAGCAGCCTGAGCGACGGCGGGGACGCGGGACTGGTCCCGATCAAGAAAGCCCGTCTGGAAGAAAAGGAGGAAGAGGAGGGGGTGTCATCCGAAGTCGCCGATCGCCTGCAGCCCCCTCTGGTGCAAGCGGAGGGCGCTTTTCCCAACCTGGCCCGCGTCCTGCAGAGGCGCTTCTCCGGCCTCTTGAACTGCACCCCCGCAGCCCCTCCGACGGCGCCGCCCGCGTGCGAGGCAAAGCCCGCCTGTCGTCCAGCGGACAGCATGCTCAACGTGCTGGTGCGGGCGGTGGTGGCCTTTTGAGGACCCCAAGCGGCGCTGCCGGAGCCCAGAGCGCGCGTCGAACCGTAGGCCCCAGGGTGCAGACCGGAGACGAGGTCACCCCCTCCTTCCCGGCGGGAGCGCCCGCGAAAACCGTGGAGAGAAGCCGCCGCCCGGGCTGCTGAGAGGCCCGGAGAGGGACTCTGTCCCCAGGGAGCCGTCGCCTTCAGTGTGCAGCGACGGCACCGAGGAGTCTGAGCCGGGGGCGCGGGCGCCTTCCGCAGAGACCTGCTGCGCCCACAGGTGCTGTCTTAGTGGACTGGGAAGTGGACCTTTCACTCTCCTGGACTGGGAGAAGGGAGGCTTGGGTTTTTTTGTTTTTTAAGATCTCAGGGTCGGACTTCATTTTGTACTGGGGGCTGTGCTGGCCCTTTGAAGGTTTTTCAAGAGTTGATTTTGCGTTTCCAACCTCAGAATTCCTGGCGCGCCCCTTCCCCCTCCACTGACATACTTGTGTAAACGGTCATCGTTGCGTCATGGGGCAGGCTTGGGGAGTTTCCTGTCGCCTTGCGTGGGTGTGGGGCCTGGGAGGAGGATCTGGTGCGTAGACCCACCCTGGAGAGTGGGAGGAGAGTGGCCTGAGTCACTTCACCCCCGCGTGCTGCTGGTTGACGTCCCGCGCCTCTGCACCTCGGGTGGGAGCGGGGGCTAATGTAGTTTCACATTGAAAATTTTCTCATCTGGTGCATTAGGGGTGGCTAGGAGGTTCCCCAGGTTCCAGCGTGCCCCTACCTCAGACACGGACACAACCCAGATGTTCCTGGTCTGAATCACGAGACTATGGAGGGGTGAGGGGTGGCAGTGGAAAGGCATAAGGCTGGGCTGGGACCAGTTGCTGGTGAAACTGGGCTAGTTTGGGGAGGGGGACATCTTCGACAGGGAGTTTTTGAGGGTCTGTTTACCTTTCCTGTGGTGGATTCTTTTTAATTCCGTCTAACCTGGCGTTTTGTTAGAAATGTCAGGAAAATAAAGACCATTTGAGTAAAAAGGTCGGTGCTGTCTGGTTTTCTGCTCTGGTGGAGGAGGGGCAGGGTTAAAGGGTCAGGGGCTGGCGGCGGCTGGCTGGGGCCCCAGGAACCGGTCTGACCGGTTGCCATGTGGGCGGGAGAGGGCTGGGCCCCCTTTTCCTTGCCCGGGCATTCCCTAGCTGGTGGAGCCCCACCCCCCAGATTTGGGGGTTCCCTTGAAATTGTCCTCCAACTCTGGGATAGGGGGCTTTCTTAGTTGAGACGCTTGAGGGGTAGTGCCAAGCACAGTGTCCAAGCAGAGTTGGGGATCGATCACACTTTGCTTCAAAGATGGCAGATCTTGCCACCTGCTTTCCCGCCCCGACGACCCCCTTAATCAACTGAATCAGCTGCGGCCGGGGTCCTAGGCCTCAGGTGGAGCTGAGCGGGTGAGCTTTGAAGGGCCCTTTACCTGGTCATCGCTGTGTGGCTCAGGCAGGGAGATGCAGCCTCAGTTTCCTCATCTGTGAAGTGGGCCTCTAAGCAGCTTCTCTCCACCCGCCTTTAAGTTTCTAAAAATGCCCATTGGAGCCCTAGTTATTGGCTTGAGTCACTCCCCAACTGGAGAATAGCCACCCCGAGAGGTGAAAGCCCTTTCAATATCCCCCACGTCGGTTTAGGAGTGGGGCTTTAGGCGCTGCCCCAGGGCGGAGGGAGGAGGGCTGGCAGGAAGACAAAGGAGTCCCAGGTGCGGGGAGTGGTGGCGGCGGGAGGCGCCGGGAAAGCGCTCGCCCCGCCCCCCGACGGCTGGCTCGGCAGCCGCTGGCTTCCCATTACCCCAGGGGAACTGACCCCAAGACTGGAAAGTAGAAGGAGGGGCAGGCCAGCCCCAAATCGTCTGCTGGTGGAATCTGGGCGCTCTGGCTCCCCTCCCGCCCAGTCCACACCCCTTTCCCCTCCTGTGTGGATTGTGAAGGAGAACTTCGCACCGTTCTCCCTTAGCCAAGCTCGCCCCCACGGCTGCCTGATTCCTTCCTGGGAACACGTGGGGGGACTTTTAAAAGTCGCCACCTACTCCAAGTCCTAACCCACCCAACTCCCCCACGGAACGTGGGGGCACTGGAGCCCCACACCGCAGGCGGTAGCTCATTGCACCCGCGTCGGACTTCCTCCCCTGCGAGCCTGGCCTGGCCCGACCCGGGGAAGTCCGGGGCCCCTGGGGAGGGGGCCTCGCGCGCATCCTGTCGCAGGAACCGCCGAGCCCTTCCTTCCGCGGGAAGCGGCTTGGCCGACCCCCGCCCCCGCCAGGGCCTCTTGGGGGTTTCCGGTGCCCAGCCACCGTGGGGCTGGGGACTGAAAGTGATGGGATAGAAGATGAGGCTGGAACAAATACCCTACAGACACCTTCCCTTAAGACACACCCATCCCCAAGACCCCATTGGACCCATCAGAATAGGCAGCGTTGAATCTTGTCACAGCAAATGACATTGGTGAGGTCTGGACTAATTGGACACTAGCTGTGAAAACGAAAAAGTTCACCCATCCTGTGACCAGCAGGTTCCAGCAGGGAACCCCAGGCCTGCAGCAGGAGACTCCAGAGAGGTGTTTGCTGCTGGCTGGTACTAAGTTGGCACAAACTGCACACAGTAGTACGCATATATGCCCATCCTCCCAGAGGATAAGAGGCCTGAGCCAGACAGAACTACACACACAGGCCACACAGGTGATTCGGAACCAGAAACATGTTGAAGGGTGACAAAGGCCAGCTGCAGAAGTCCGGTAAGAAGCACATATTCTGGGCCCACTGTAGAGGCTCATGTCTGTAATCCCAACACTTTGGAAGGCAGAGGTGGGTGGATCACCTGAGGTCAGGAGTTCAAGACCAGCCTGGTCAACATGGTGAAACCTTGTCTCTACTAAAAATACAAAAATTAGCCTGGTGAGGTAGTGGGTGCCTGTAATCCTAGCTACTGGAGAGGCGGAGGCAGGAGAATCACTTGAACCTGGGAGTTGGTGGTTGCAGTGAGCCAAGATCACACCACTGCACTCTGGCCTGGGCTACAGAGCGAGACTCCGTCTCAAAAAAAGAAAAAAGAAGCACATGTTCTGATTTTGGAGGGAGACAGCCAGGTCTACTTTCTTGCTCTGCAACCTTGAGCAAGTCACTTGACCTCTCTGGACCTGTTTCCCCAACCGTATATTGGGGACAATAATAGTCCCTGCTTTTTAGGTTTGTTGTAAGGATTAAGTGAGATTACGCATGTACAGTGCTTAGAGTGCCTGGCACATAGAAAATGCTATATGTGGCCAGGCGCGGTGGCTCACGCCTGTAATCCAAGCACTTTGGAGGCCAAGGCGGGCGGATCACCTGAGGTCAGGAGTTCAGAAACCCCGTCTTAATTAAAAAAAAAAAAAAAAAATGCTATATGTGCTGGGTGCCACGGCTCATGCCTGTAAGCTCAAAAATTTACAAGGCTGAGGTGGATCACTTGAGGCCAGGAGTTTTCAGTGTAATCATGGCTCAATGTAGCCTTGACCTCCCAGGCCCAAGCAATCCTCCCACCTCAGCCTCCAGAGTAGTTGGGACTACAGGTGCACATCACCACATCCAGCTAATTGTTTTTCTTCTCTCTCTTTTCTTTCTTCTCTTTTTTTTTTTTTTTTTTTGAGATGAAGTCTTGCTCTGCCACCCAGGCTGGAGTGCAGTGGCACAATCTCGGCTCTCTGCAACCTCCGCCTCCTGGGTTCAAGTGATTCTCCTGCCTGTTTCACCATGTTGCCCAGGCTGGTCTTGAACTTCTGAGCTCGGTGATCTACCTGCCTCAGCCTCCCAAAAGTGCTGGAATTACAGGTATGAGCCACCGCACCTGGCCGGAATTTTTTGTATTTTACTAGAGACAAGGTTTCACCATGTTGGCCTGGATAGTCTCCATCTCCTGACCCTGTGATCCACCCACCTCGGCCTCCCAAAGTGCTGAAATTACAGGTGTGAGCCACCCTGCCCAGCTCTTTTTTTTTTTAAATTTATTTTTTATCTTTTATTTTTTTTAAGATGGGGTTTCACCATGTTGGCCAGGCTTGCCTTGAACTCCTGATCTCAGGTGATCCACCCACCTTGGCCTCCCAAAGTGCTAGGATTACAGGCGTGAGCCACCGTGCCAGGCTGCTCTTTCTTTTAACAGGGTCTTGCTCTGTTGCCTGGGCTGGAGTGCAGTGGCACGATCTTGGCTCATTGCAACATCTGCCTAACAGGTTCAAGAGATTCTCCCACCTCAGCCACCTAAGTAGCTGGGATTACAATTGCACATCACTACGCTCTGCTAATTTTTATACTTTTTATAGACACAGAGTTTCACCATGTTGTCCAGGCTGGTCTCAAACTTCTGAGCTCAGGTGATTTGCCTGCCTCAGCTTCCCAAAGTCCTGGGATTACAGGCTTGAGCCTGTAACCTGTAACCTGTAAGCTGGTCATATTTATCTTTTACTTAGCATCTGTTCCCTAACTCTTTTTTTTTTTTGAGACGGAGTTTCACTCTTGTTACCCAGGCTGGAGTGCAATGGCGCGATCTCGGCTCACCGCAACCTCCGCCTCCTGGGTTCAGGCAATTCTCCTGCCTCAGCCTCCTGAGTAGCTGGGATTACAGGCACGCGCCACCATGCCCAGCTAATGTTTTGTATTTTTAGTACAGACGGGGTTTCACCATGTTGACCAGGGTGGTCTCGATCTCTTGACCTCGTGATCCACCCGCCTTGGCCTCCCAAAGTGCTGGGATTACAGGCTTGAGCCACCGCGCCCGGCCGGCTCCCTAACTCTTTTGAATTAACTCTTTTGTTACTTCTGTTGATTCCACCAATGTCCAACCTGGTCCTGAATGAGTGAATGAGGTTGTTTTGGGTAAATGAGATTGTAAGTAATAAGCAGGTAGCTTATTTAATCAGTGGCTTCTACATGACAATCTCATTTAATCAGTGGCTTCTATGTGACTCTTAGATGGTTGAGGGGGTCAACCAACAACCGTACTATTATTATTATCATTTACAGACAGGGTCTTGCTATGTCGCCCAGGCTGGAGAACAGTAGTGCCATCATAACTCACTGCAGCCTCTATCTCCTAGGCTCAAGCAGTTCTCCCACCTCAGCCTCTGGATGAGCTGGGACTGCAGGCATGTGCCACCATGCCCAGCTAACTGTATTCATCTAATATGTATGTGTGTGTGTGTATATATATATATATATATATATATTACCCACTTATTAATCACTTACCCTATTTAGAAGGTAACTGTTTCTTAAAAAAGGTTACAATGAAAATAAAACAGATAGCAAGGGGAGAGATGCCAGATGTAGGTGATGGGGAGGAAGGCAGCAAATCACACTGCCACATGTGTACCTATGCAACAATCTTGCATGTTCTTCACATGTACCCCAAAACCTAAAATGCAATAAAATAAATGGGGGAAAAAAAAGAAAAGAAAAGAAAACAATGTCAAAAGACCCTGAGACAGTAACAGTTTCGACAGTTTCAAAGAGAGATTAGCCAGCGTTAAAGACACATTGTTTCCAAGGGAAGATCATGCTTGGGCCAGAAGGAGGTAAGGTGACAAGGGAGGCATTTGCTGAGATTCAGTCCACAATATTTAAATAACATTGAATTGGGCTGGTCACGGTGGCTCACGCCTGTAATCCCAGCACTTTGGGAGCCCGAGGCGGGCAGATCACAAGGTCAGGAGTTTGAGACCAACCAGGCCAACATGGTAATACCCTGTCTCTATTAAAAATACAAAAATTAGCCAGGCGTGGTGGTGGGCACCTATAGTCCCAACTACTCCAGAGGCTGAGGTGGGAGAATCGCTTGAACCTGGGGCCAGGGGGCGGAGGTTGCAGAGAGCTGAGATTGTGCCACTGCACTTCAGCCTGGGCGACAGAGTAAGACTCTGTCTCAAAAAAAAAAATTTTTTTTTCTTTGGTAATACTTATCCCAAGTACAATTTTACCTTTGTAGAATTAAACGGTTTTTTCTGAGTTAGTCTTTTCTTGTAGCCTGTTGCCTCCATGAAGGCAGGGATCAAGATGCCTAATTAAGTGGATTTTTGTGAATGAATGATGTCTTTGCAACCCTCGTTTGAGATCTGTCCTTTTTAACGTCCACTGTGTGCAGATGAGGAAACTGAGGCCCATAGAGTTTTGCTCTGCAAGATAGCAAGTAAAGGACAGCTCTAGTCAGATCCCCTATCCCGAAGCCTCCTCCCCACTCTTCCCTGCCCTGCCAAGCAGGACCCAAGGGAAGGGCGCCCCAGTTCTGCCTCTGTAGATCTGGGAAAGGGCCGGGCCACAGGTCGGGACCAGCTCAGAAGCAACACCCAGACCGGTTTACCCGGTTCCAGGACCTTGGGCAAAGTCCACCCGTCCCAGGGCAGGGACGACGCAGGCTACGCCGCGGCCCAGTTGCTAGCCGGACAGGGCGGGGACTTCATCTTGTCTAGGAAATGTGAGCGGGAGGCCGAGCACTGAGAGTGGGTAGGTAGTCACTACATGGGGCGGAGCCATCCTTTGTCTACCACGCCCAAGGGCGGGACATGCAAATTAACTTCCGCCTTGGCTCCCCACCCCCCCCAGGCTCCGCCCCCGTGCGCTGCAACCCGCGACTTCCAAGAACTCCCTGCGTGGTCAGTGGCCCGGGCCACGCCCCCTTCCCGGACTCGCGCTGCCAGTCCCAGGGAGGCGGGGGCAGAGCTTGCGGCGGAGCGGGAAGGCGGAGGCAGAGGCAGCGCCCAGGGCCTGGAGGCGTCAGAAACGTGGGGAAGTCGCGGCTTCTGCACCTCCCTCGGGGGTTCGGCTCCCAATCTGGTAAAAGCGCCGAGAGAATGAAAGTGTAATGGGATTTGCCAGAGTTTGAGGCTCACACTACCCTCTGACTTGGGGGTTGCTGAAGCCTTCACTTGTATTCAGGGGGGCCGGAACCACACACCTCTGTCCAGGGGAGCGCACAACCCGCTGTGTTCAGGACAGCCTAGACCCTACCCTGTTTTTTACAGTGTCTCGGGGAACCCAGAACCCTAATAGCTGTGTCTAGTGGAGCTGAGATCCACACACACCTGTGTTTGGGGAGCCCAGATCTTCCCCACCTGTGTCCAAGGAAGCCCAGACCTCCGCCGGGTCTGCGAGCCTCCTGGCCCCATGGGCCCCTCCCCCAGTATACCATTGAGTCTTAGTTAAGACATAATCCCCGCATTTACTGTCCCCCGCCCCATGCCCCAGCTCTCTCGCACCTCGGCGGCTGGCCGGACCCCCTGGGGTGCCGTCCTCCCAGCCGGCTGGCCACCCGACTGGCACCAATTAATTTCCCCCTCGGCCTGTCCACCCAGGGCCTCGGCCTGTCTGGTTGCCAGCTGCTCACCCTCAGCCAGCCCGCCCCCACGGGCTCCCAGGGAATTGCTAACAGTTCTCCTCCGTGCATCCCCCTCCACCCCAATCCAGCCCACCCCACCCAGCACTGTTAATCAGAAAAAGCTGACACGACCTGGAGGCGTGACCTGAAATCGGATGGAGAAGGGGTGGGATGTTAAACTTTGGGACCCAGGGACGCTTGGGGTGGGGTGGGGGCATGGTTAAATGGAGGCAGGGGCCCCGGTTGTACCTAAGAACCCCAAACTAAAGGCTTTTGGCTTCTACATTGGACTGCAGGGAGGGCTGACTCCCTCCCACACACACCAGGTGGGCAAGGTGGAGGCCCCGCCTCGGAAATTGCCCGTCCCCCAACCCCGACAAGATGCGGCAGTGACAGCTGTGCCTCCCCAGCCCGCACCCAGCTGGTTTCCTTTTCCTGTGCACGCTCTCCCGACGGGCTGGCCTTCGGCCTGGAGAGACTCCCTGGCCCCTTGGAAGGGGCTCCCCAGAGGGTCTTCCTGGACGAGGGGGAGGGGACAGGCTGGAGAACAATGGGGCTTCTGTGGCTGCAGGACGCCAGGCACTTCCTGTTAACCCTTTCCTCAGGGTGCAGTTGCAGGGAGCACCTTTCAGGTCCCGCCTTGTGTGGTGCGGGGAGAGGCAGGCCGAGGGGAAGTCTTGTTGCGGGAATTAACTGTTGGGTTAATTGAGGCTTTTATGAGTGTGATTAGGAGGGGTGAGGTGAATCACACCTTTTTTCCTTGATGGAGTTACAGGGCTTTCTCCTTTATTGCAGAGGGCTGTGCAGCCAGGGACCGGCAGAGCTAGCTTGGGAGAAGCCTGTGCACTGAGCTCTGAGAGATTCCAGGCTTCTCCCCAGATAGGTTACACCAGGATCTCCAGGGCATGGACAGGGATGGCATTGGGGGACCCAGCCATCCCAGGTAGATCCAAGGAACAGCCGTGTCTGCAAAGAGGGCCACGATCCCTGAGCAGTTCCCTTGGCAGCCTGGGTCTCAGTTTTCCTTGGTTTGAGAAGTTCTCCCAAGGGCCCGCCAAAAGGACGTGGCAATCTAGGAGCTCCCTAAGGGGCAGGAGTGGGCCAGGAGCCTTGGAAACGGTTTGTTCCTTCTGGGAGCACTGGGAAGTCCTGTCGAGGGAATTAGCTGCTTTGTTAATTGAGGCTTCAAGCCAAGTCCCCTCTGTTTACACAGAGAGTCTAAGAAGTGCTCTGGGAAGATTACCAGAGCCTCCAAAGGCCCCTTTGCTTCTGCCCTGGAGGCTTCCGGTTTTTTGCAGATACGATAACCTCCCCCATAGTCAAGATGGAGAATTACTGATGTTTTTGGCAGGCCAGGTCCTGAAGCTATGCTGTACTTGGGCATTTCCATGCATTCACCTTTTTTTTTTTTTTTTTTTTTGATACAGGGTTTCACCATGTTGGCCAGGATGGTCTGGATCTCTTGACCTCGTGATCCGCCCACCTTAGCCTCCCAAAGTGCTGGAATTACAGGCCTGAGCGACTGCACCCTGCCAGGTAGGCACTTACATTAGTCCCATTTTACAGACGAGGGAACTGAGGCACAGAGTGATTAAGCAAAGTGTCCAGGGTTACCCTGTACAGAAAGTCAACCCATTGGCTTTCTTCCTCTTCTGGACTTTTTTTTTTCTTTTAGTAGGAAGGAGGAGGGCGTTGGGACCTTTGTCCTGGTCCGTGAACTTTTGCTTAAATCCAGCTTCTAGCTTCTATCTCTGGTTCTCAGATAAGGAACGAGGCTCCTGCTGGGAGCTGAGAGCTGCATGCACCCCAGGTCTCCTCGCCACTCCTGGGCGACCTGTTTCTCCTTCTCTCACATCCAGGGCTGATCACCCACTAGGCTCCGTCTTAGACTCATTTGTCGGGTCACTTCATTACCCTCTTCTCTCCCCTTTCCACAGATGAGATCTTCCCGGGGCTAATCTGGGCACACTCAGTCCAGGGGCTCCATAAAGACAAAGTTATTTATTGTTGTTCACGTGTTTATTTGTTTTGTAAACATTATTATTTTGAGACCGAGTCTTGCCCTTTCGCCCAGGCTGGAGTGCAGTGGCACGATCTCACTGCAAACTCCACCTCCCTGGTTCAAGCAATTCCTCTCCCTCCCGAGTAGCTGGGATTACAGGCGCACGCCACCATGCCTGGCTGATTTTTTTGTATTTTTAGTAGAGACTGGGTTTTAGTATGTTGGTCAGGCTGGTCTCTTAACTCCTGACCTCAGGCAATCTGCCCGCTTCAGTCTCCCAAAGTGCTGGGATTACAGGTGAGAGCCACTGCGCCCAGCCCTAGACATTATTTACTGAGCAAGATCAAACTGCTAGACTGAAAAGGCTGCTGCAGGTCTCCTCACCCTGCCCCCGCACCACTCTGCACTACCCATCCTTACTGGTGTCTGGAATCAGCAGGGTCCTGGCAGAGTGCACAGGAAAGGAAATGGCTCATTGCTTCAGTCTTTAGACCCCAGGGCAGGGAGGGCCTGTCAGGAGGCCACCTAGTCAGGGTCCTATCAGAGGCCAGAGGGGCCTGGGTTACAGCAGCTGGGGCTTGGTGAGCTTTGGGGCCTGGGCTCCAGGCCAGCCCATTGCCAATCAGTCTTCACCTGAGACCCCCTTTCTCCCAGCCCCCACCCCCAGTCCCCTTCCTTCTCTCCCCTGCTGCTGAGGCCCGCCCTTCCGGAGTGAGACTTGATTTGGTTTCTCAGGGACCCGGAAGGCCTGAAGCAAACCTGCAATTACCGCCTGGTATCTGCGGGCTGCAGCTCTCAGACTCTGGGTGAGGTGGCGGTAGGTGGGGCGGGGCTCGGGGGACCCTTCCTCCCCTTCGGGCTGCCGACTGGGAGAGGCTGCTGAAGTCTGCAGTCCTGCCTTTCCACGCATCCTCCAGACACTTTCTAAATTCCTGTGGACGCTGCCTTATAAACAAATACCGGAATTTTCAAAGTGCTGTCTTGCCATTTGGGACCAGAAATTTCCTCCCAGGAGGGTTGGATGTGAAGCCAGTTTGGAGGGGAAACTGAGGGTGCATGCCCCTGGGGCTGCCAAAGCCTTCTCTTTAGTTCAGAAGTTTTGTTTTGTTCTGTTTTTGAGACAGAGTTCACTCTTGTTGTGCAGGCTGGAGTGCACTAGCGGGATCCTCACTGCAACCTCCACCTCGTGGTTTCAAGGGATTCTCCTGCCTCAGCCTCCCGAGTAGCTGGGATTATAGGTGCCCACCACCTAGCCCAGCTAATTTTGGTATTTTTAGTAGAGATGGGGTTTCACCATGTTGGCCAGGCTGGTCTCAACTCCTGACCTTGTGATCTGCCCACCTCAGCCTCCCAAAATGCTGGGATTATAGGCGTGAGCCACCGCGCCCAGCCTTTCTTCTTTTTCTTTTTTTCCTTTGTTTGTTTTTTTTTTTTAGAGACAAGGTCTCGCTCTGTCGCCCAGGCTGCAGTGCCGTGTTGTGATCATAGCTCACTGCAGCCCTGAACCCCTGTGCTTAACTGATCCTCCTGCCTCAGCCTCTTGAGTAGCTGGCACTGTAGGTACACCACCATGCCTGGCTAATTTTTAAAAATTTTGCAGATATGTGGTTTTGCTATGTTGCTGAGGCTGGTCTGGAACTCCTGACTTCAAGTGAGCCTCCTGCCTCTGCCTCCCAAAATACTGGGATGAGCTACCACACCTGGTCATTGTCCCTCTTTCTCATGACCCTCTGGACATCCCTGGGGTGGAGGGCGGGGCAGGCCCACACATCCCTCAAGCTCCCAGTGGCTCCACGGTGACTAAGCCAGCCCTGTCCCTGAGACTGGGAGGCTAGAGCTAGGCTCCGCCCCATGGCCTCACATCCCAAACTTGAACCTGGGTTTCTGGTCAGGCTGGAAGGGTGAGCTCGGTCTCCTTAATGCTCAGAACTGCCTTCTCCAGACCCAGTGGGTCCCACACAGCCAGGCACACCCCATCCCACAGGGCTCTTGGGAATTTCTCTGCCCCACCCTCGGGCTGCCTCAGACAGACCAAGGTTACCTGTGATTGTCCCAGATAACCCAAGTGGGCCCATCCCCTGCTCTGGGTGGCTCCCTCCTTGCAGCTGACCTGTACATTTTTTTTTTTTTGGTGAGACAGAGTCTTGCTCTGTCACCCAGGCTGGAGTGCGGTGGAGCCATCTCTACACTGCAGCATCTGCCTCCCGGGTTCAAGTGATTCTCCTGCCTCAGCCTCCTGAGTAGTTGGGATTACAGGTATGTGTGCCACCACACCCGGGTAATTTTGTATTTTTATTAGAGATAGAGTTTTGCTTTGTCGGTCAGGCTAGTGTTGAACTCCTGACTTCAAACGATCCACCTGCCTCACCCTCCAAAAGTGCCGGGATTACAGGTGTGAGCCCCTGCAGCTGGAAAACCTGTACATTTTGAAAAGCTGAGGATACATCCTCAGCAAGGAGGGACGCTCCTGCTGGTCTTCCCTGCTGGCCTGGCCACTCCCCGGACTGGACAGGCCCCTTGGTGGCTCTTCCCAGGCACCCAAGTGGCCCCACGCCGCCTCTTGCCTGGTGTCAGTTCAGTGAGAATCTTGCTTCTTCCCCAAACCTTTCTCTTCCAACTCCTTGTTTTTTCTTTTTTCCTTTTTTTGTTTTTTCCTAAGACAGTGTCTGGTTCTGTTACCCAGGCTGGAGTGTAGTGGTATGATCACAGCTCACTGCAGCCTCAATTTCCTAGGCTCAAGCAGTTCTTTCCACCTCAGCCTCCCGAGTACCAGGGACTACAGATGTGTGCCACAAAGGCCAGCTAATTAAAAAAAACGGGAAGGCCAGGTGCGTGGCTCACGCCTGTAATCCCAGCACTTTGTGAGGCTAAGGCAGGTGGATCATGAGGTTAGGAATTCAAGGCCAGCCTGGTCAAGATGATGAAATCCCGTCTCTACTAGAAATACAAAAATTAACTGGGTGTGGTGGTGTATGCCTGTAATCGCAGGTACTTGGGAAGCTGAGGCAGAGAAATGCTTGAACCCTGAAGGCAGAGGTTGCAGTGAGCCAAGATCGCGCCACTGTCCTCCAGCCTGGGTGACAAAGCAAGACTTCCTCTCAAAAAAAAAAAAAAAAAAGTATATATATGTGTGTGTGTGTGTGTGTGTGTATAAATTATATATATAAATAAATTAGCTGGGCATGATGGTGGGTGTCTGTAATCCCAGTTCCTTGGGATGCTGAGGCAGGAGAATCGCTTGAACCCAGGAGGCGGAGGTTGCAGTAAGCCGAGATGGCTCCACTGCACTCCAGCCTGGGCAACAGAGTGAGATTCCGTCTCAAAAAAAAATTTTTTTTTCTTTTTGTAGAGATGGGGATCTCTCTGTGTTGCTCAGGCTGGCCTCAAGCAATCTTCCTGCCTCAGCCTCCCAAAGTGCTGGGATTCCAGGTGCGAGCCACTGCGCCTAGCCTCTGGTTTCCCCACGTGGGGCCGGATCATTCTTTGTGCAGGGAGCTACCTTTGTGCACCTGGGATGTTGAGTAGTGGCGTGACCTCAACCCAGTCCCAATGAAAGATGTCTCCAGATGTTGCCAAATGTTGGGATGGGGTGGGGCGCAGCCTTGCCACCTGCTTCAGCTGTCCCACCTGTCCACATGCATGCCAACCTGCAAAGTAACTTGGAGTGTGTGTTTTCTTCCTTTTTCCTTTTTTTTTTTTTTTTCTGACACAAGGTCTTGTTTTCTACCAGGCTGGAGTTCAGTGGCCCCATCTCAGCTCACTACAACCCCCCCCTCCCAGGTTCAAGTAATTCTCCTGCCTCAGCCTCCTGAGTAGCTGGGATTACAGGCATGCACCACATGCCCAGATAATTTTTATATTTTTAGTAGAGATGAAGTTTCACCATGTTGGTCAGGCTGGTCTCGAACTCCTGACCTCAGGTCATCTGCCCTCCTTGGCCTCCCAAAGTGCTGGGATTACAGGTGTGAGCCAGGACACCTGGCCTGAGCATGTCTTTTCTAATCTTGGGCCTGGTTTGAGTCCTTGAACCTGTAGTAGTGGAGGTGATCTGTGGGTTCCAGAATCTTGTGGAGGGATTGGTGAGACCATAGCAGGACCCCTTGCACTGTCCCTCTGCCTGGAGCAAGGGGTGCCAGCCTCCCATTTCCTGATGGGTGGGCAGCCCAAGGTGGGTGGAGCCAGGCTGCCTTGTTTCTACTTCTTGGTTCCCAGGGGTGGGCGATGGCAGTGGCACCCCTGGAGCCAGAGGGCATGGGGTGCCCAGACCCTGCCTCCACATTTACTGGATGGTTGCTGGGGTGTGTGCTCCAAGACCTATGGCCCCTGTGGGCGTGGAGGAGAAACCAGAGACTCAAGCAGATCTCCCTGCCTGCCTTCCGGTCTCACGTCCCACTCCGCCTTGGCTCTGGGCCAGGGGCTGCCAGAGTGGTGACTCAGAGCAAGTGAGAAGAGGAGAGAAACAAAATGCAGGGTGGGGTGGAGGTCCTCTTCAGTTCTCCAATCTCTGTCATCCCAGTGTCCCCAGCAAGGCCAGGACCCTTGAGGCCACATCTCAAGACCGGCCGCACTGGCCTCCTGCTGCTGCTGCTCCTCCTCCTCCTCTACCCTCCCTCCTTTGTGGGTTTTTTTTTTTTTCTCCTGGAACCACGCTAGGGCAGGAAAGCGGAAATGAGTGTGGGGCGTGGAATGTCTCTGAGGTTGGAATATATTTAGGCCAGGAGGAGAGTGTCTGTGTGTGGTGCTGGCCAGGTCCTGGCGCCAGCCCGGCGGGCTCAAGGAGTGAAGCTGGGGGGCCCTGAGCCGGGGTGGGGAGGCTCCTGCCTTCTCCCTTTTCTTGAGATGGAGTCTTGTTCTGTTGCCCAGGCTGAAGTGTACAGTGGTGCAGTCTTGGCTCACTGCAACCTCTGCCTCTGGAGTTCAAGAGATTCTCCTGCCTCAGCCTCCTGAGTAGCTGAGATTACAGACACCTGCCACCACGCCTGGCTAACTTTTGTATTTTCAGAAGAGATGGGGTTTCACCATGTTGGCCAGGCTAGTCTCGAACTCCTGACTTTGTGATCTGCCCCGCCTCGCCCTCCCAAGGTGCTGTGCTGGGATTACAGGCGGGAGCTACTGCACCCAGCCGCCTTCTCCCTTTTAAAGGCAGTGTCTCAGCTTTGGGGAGGAGGATGCAGGCAGCTAGAGACAGTGGGATGGGAATCACCAGGCCCTCACCAAGGCTGGGGCAGGCCCTGTGCAGGGCCAGATACATTTAGCATCTTCAAAACAAACCAGCAAGACTAATATCAGGGTCACCTACAGCTGAAAACACGAGGCCCAGAGAGGTTAAGCAGCTTTTCCAAGTCTGCTCAGGAAAGAGATGATGAGGGGAGGGTTCCCTTGCTGGCGTGGCTGGCTGCCACCATTCCTGCATGCAGTGTTCATTCATGCAACCTTTGTGGGCACAGCCTGGCCTGTGCCGGGCCCCCACAACCTGCAGGAGAACAAGAAGCCAGCTGGACCTGGGGCTGCAAATTGCAGTCCACCGCTGGCATTGCTGGTTGTCTCTGCACAGCCCTTGGGCTAAGAATGGTTTTTACTTTTTTTTTTAATAGAGAGCCTCGCTCTGTTGCCCAGGCTGGAGTGCAGTGGCATGATCTTGGCTCACTGCAACCTCTACCTCCCGGTCCTGGTTCAAGAAATTTTCCCGCTTCAGCCTCCCGAGTAGCTGAGATTACAGATGCCCACCACAACACCCAGCTAATTTTTTGTATTTTTTAGTAGAGACGGGGTTTCACCACGTTGGCCAGTCTGGTTTTGGAATTCCTGACCTTGTGATCCGCCTGCCTTGGCCTCCCAAAGTGCTGGGATTACAGCCTTAAGCCACTGCACCCGGACTGGTTTTTACATTTTTAAGTGGTTGAAAACAAAAGAAGAAGAGTATTCCATAATACATAGCAATTTTCCAAAAGTGCAGTTTCAGCCTTCATGAGCTCAGGGTACGCAGGTCACACCCATTTGAGTCCATATTATCTGTAGTTGTTTTTTTGTACCGAGGCAGAGTGGAGCTGTTTTGACAGAGACCCTGCAAAGCTAAACAACGTTCCTATCTGTCCCCTCCTCCTCCTCACACTTTTTTCTATTTTGGGGGGAGTCTCATTCCCGTCATGCGTGCTGGAGTGCAGTGGTGCAATCTTGGCTCACTGCAACCTCCACCTCCTGGGTTCAAGTGATTCTCCTGCCTCAGCCTCCCAAGTAGCTGGGATTACAGGCAGACATCACCACATCCGGCTAATTTTTTTGTGTTTCGTTTTTTGTTTTGAGATGGAGTTTTGCTCTTGTTGCCCAGGCTGGAGTGCAATGGCACGATCTTGGCTCACTGCAGCGTCTGCCTCCGAGGTTCAAGTGATTATTTTGCCTCAGCCTCCCCAGTAGCTAGGATTACAGGCATCCACCACCACACCCAGCCACCACCACACCCAGCTAATTTTGTTGTATTTTTAGTAGAGATGAGGGTTCACCATATTGGCCAGGCTGGTCTCAAACTCCTGACTTCAGGTAATCCTTGGCCTCCCAAAGTGCTGGGATTACAGGCATGAGCCACTGAGCCCAGCACATTTATTATTATTATTTTATGCTGGGTGTGGTGGCGCAAATCTGTAATCCTAGCACTTTGGGACTCTGAGGTGGGAGGATCACCTGAGGTCAGGAATTTGAGACCTGTCTGGCCAACATGGTGAAACCCTCTCTCTACTAAAAATACAAAAATTAGCTGGGCGTGTTAGTGGGCACCTGTAATTCCAGCTACTTGGGAGGCTGAGGCTGACGAATCAGCTGAACCTTGGAGGCAGAGGTTGCAGTGAGCCAAGATCACGCCACTGCACTGCAGCCTGGGCAACAGAGCGAGACTCCGTCTCAAAAAAAAAAAAAAAAAAAAAAAAAAAAAAATGGTCTGTCCACAAACAGCTTCCCAGACTGCCTTTTCATCCATTTTCCAAGTCCCTGACTACCCAACCAGTGTCGGGTGATACCCTGGGCCATTTTTCCCTCCAAGGAAATTGAATAAACAGGTGCACTGCTCAAGGTGACAGAGCGAGACTCCGTCTCAAAAAAAAAATTTTTTTTGGCCGGGCGCGGTGGCTCAAGCCTGTAATCCCAGCACTTTGGGAGGCCGAGGCGGGTGGATCACGAGGTCAAGAGATCGAGACCATCCTGGTCAACATGGTGAAACCCCGTCTCTACTAAAAATACAAAAAATTAGCTGGGCATGGTGGCGTGTGCCTGTAATCCCAGCTACTCAGGAGGCTGAGGCAGGAGAATTGCCTGAACCCAGGAGGCGGAGGTTGTGATGAGCTGAGATCGCGCCATTGCACTCCAGCCTGGGTAACGAGAGCGAAACTCCGTCTCAAAAAAAAAAAAAAAAATTTTTTTTTAGGCCAGGCATAGTGGCTATTTCCAGCACTTTGGGAGGCCCAGGTGTGAGGATTTCTTGAGCCCAGGAATTTAAGACCAGCCTGGGCAACATGGATAAACCTTGTCTCTTGCAAAAATACAAAAAATTAGCTGAGTGTGGTGGCATGTGCCTGCGATCCCAGTTCCTTGGGAGACTGAGCTGCAGAGTCCGGGAGGTAAAGGCTGCAGTGAGCTATTACCGTACCACTGCACTCCAGCTTAGGTGACAGGAAGACCTTGCCTCAAAATAAAAAAATTACTTTTAAAGATGGGGGTCTCACTGTATTGCCCAGACTGGACCCAAACTTCTGAGCTTAAGAGGTCCTCCAGCATCAGCCTCCCAAGTAGCTGGGCTAAAAATTGTTAATTTTCTTTTAACAATATGACTGTGGCCAGGTGCAGTAGCTTACGCCTGTAATCCCAGCACTTTGAGAGGCCCAGGCGGGTGGATCACCTGAGGTCAGGAGTTTGAGACCAGCCTGACCAATATGATGAAACCCTGTTTCAAAAAAAAAATAATAATAATAAGACTATTTTATCCTATTAGCTGGGCAAGGTGGCTCACACCTATAATCCCAGCACTTTGGGAGGCTGAGGTGGGTAGATCACCTGAGGTCAGGAGTTCGAGACCAGTCTGACCAACATGGAGAAAACCCATCACTACTAAAAATACAAAATTAGCTGGGTGTAGTGGCACATTTCTGTTAATCCCAACTACTTGGGAGGCTGAGGCAGGAGAATCGTTTGAACTCGGAAGGCGGAGGTTGCGGTGAGCCGAGATCGCGTCATTGCACCCAGCCTGGACAACAAGAGTAAAACTCGGTCTCCAAAAAAAAAAAAAAAAAAAAAAAGAATACTTTTTAAAAAATGGATAATTCTCCCGGACTCCCTGCTATGGGAGTTGAAGGGGCAGATGTGGGGTGGAGGGAGAGAGGAGCTGGTGTTGGCACCGTCTAAACTGGGCCTTGCTAAATGCAGCCCGCCACCTGTTTCTGCACAGCCTGTGAGTTAAGAATGGCTTTTTCATTTTTAAATGGTTGAGGGGGAAAAAAAAAAATCAAAAGGGAAATTTCACGACATGGGGAAAAGTATATGCAATTCAAATTTCAGTGTCCATAAATAAAGTTTTATTGGCACGGAGCTGTGCTCATTCATTTACCCTGTATCCGTGGCTGCTTTTACGCTCCACAGCAGAATTGAGTCATTCAACAGACTGTCTGGCCCTCGAAGCTGAAAATATTTACTGTCTGGCCCGTTGGAGAGGAAGCTTGTGGACCCCTCTTCTAAGGGGCCTGAGACCCTCGCATCAATCTGTCCCTGTTTCAGATGGCCCCAGGATCACTTCTTCATTGGACAGTAAAGAGGTTGGTGTGATTTGGAGGCAGGAGGGCTCGCTGAGGGCTGATCCTTAACACTGGATTCCCCCTGGGGAGGAGGGGCATTTGGGTCTTCAAGGTGAAGCGGGATTGAGGACTGAGGTGGGCAGACTGGCTGTGGGCACCGCAGGAGCAAAGGCCAGGAGGCCAAACCTCTGCCTCCACTCAAGCACCCCCGCTCAGTTTGAGGCCAACCTGGGCAACATAGCAAAACCCCGCCTGTACAAAACAGTTAGCTGGCCAGGCGCGGTGGCTCACGCCTGTAATCCCAGCACTTGCGAGGCCACGGCGGATGGATAACCTGAGGCCGGGAATTAGAGGCTATCCTGACCAATGTGGAGAAACCCCATCTCTACTAAAATTACAAAATTAGCTGGGTGTGGTGGCGCATGCCTGTAATCCCAGCTACTTGGGAGGCTCAGGCAGGAGAATTGCTCGAACCTGGGAGACAGAGGTTGCGGTGAGCTGAGATCATGCCATTGTACTCCAGCCTGGGCAACAAAAGCGAGGAAAACTCTGTCTCAAAAAAAAAAAAAAAAAAAAAAGAAATCGGGCATGGTGACACATGCCTGTAGTCTCAGCTGTTTGGGAGTCCGAGGTGGGAGGAATTGTTTCAGACCAGGAGTTCCAGGCTGCAGTGGGCCATGATCACACCACCGCCCTCCAGCCTGGGCAACGGAGTGAGAACTTGTCTCAAAAACAAACAACAATAAAAAAAAATCAGGAAAGAGAGACAGAGAGAAATAAAAGAAAGAGGCCAGGCGAGGTGGCTGACACCTATAATCCCAGCGCTGTGGGAGGTCAGCGCAGGTAGATCACATGAGGCCAGGAGTTCAAGATCAGCCTGGCCAACATGGTGAAACCCCATCTTTACTAAAAATACCAAAAAAATTTAGCCAGGTGTGGTGGTGTGTGCCTATAGTCCCAGCTAATTGGGAGGCTGAGGCAGGAGAATCACTTGAACCCAGGAGGCAGAGGTTGCAGTGAGCCAAGACTGTGCTACTGCACTCCAGCCTGGCGACAGAGCGAGACTCTGTCTCAAAAAAAAAAAAAAAAAGAGAAAAAAAAATTAAGCAAGCTCCCCTGTCCCATCTCTTGGCGGATGGGACAGATCTGTTTCATGGACCACCTCACCTCTCCCAGCGCCAGGCCCATCTGCTGTCTCTCCATTTCTCTGCCCCCGTCCACGGTCACTGTCTGCACCAGCCTCCATCTCTTTCATTGTCCTGGGTCTGGAGATGAGCTCCTGTAGTTGGTTCCCCACCTCTTTTATCTCCTCGTCTCAGCATGACCGGTGCATTTTCCTTGCCTTTCTTTTATTTCTTTTGTTTTGCTTTGTTGTTGTTTCTTTTCTTTTTTTTTTTTTTTTTTGAGATGGAGTCTCTGTCGCCCAGGCTGGAGTGCAGTGGTGCAATCTCAGCTCACTGCAACCTCCACCTCCCAGGTTCAAGCAATTCTCCTGTATCAGCCTCCTGTAGGGTTGGGATTACAGGCGCTCACCACCATGCCTGGCTAATTTTTGTATTTTTAGTAGAGACGGGGTTTCACCATGTTGGTCAGGCTAGTCTTGAACTTCTGACCCCATGATCTGCCCTCCTCAGCTTCCCAAAGTGCTAGGATTACAGGCATGAGCCACTACACCCGGCCCTTCTTTTTATTTTTGAGATGGAGTTTCGCTCTTGTTGCCCAAGCTAGAGTGGAGTGGCTCAATCTTGGCTCACTGCAACCTCTGCCTCCCTGGTTCGAGTGATTCTTCTCCTGCCTCAGCCTCCTGAGTAGCTGGGATTACAGGTGCCCACCATGCATGGCTAGGTTTTTGTATTTTTGGTAAAGATGGGGTTTTACCATGTTGGCCAGGCTGGTCTCGAACTCCTGACCTCAGGTGACCTCAGCCTCCCAAAGTGCTGGGATTACAGGCATGAGCTACTGCACCCAGCCTTTTTTTTTTTTGACTTTTTTAGAAAACTTTTTTCCTATTCCATACTTCATTTCAAAATTAACCATTTTAAAGTGAACATTTCGGTGACATTTAGAACATTCACATTGTTGTGCAGCCGTCACTGCCATCCATCTCCAGAACTCTTTTCATCTTGGAAAACTGAAACTCTGTCCTCATTAAACACTCTCTCCCCACTCCCCCTCCCAGCAGCCCCTGGCACCCACCAGTCTGCTTCCTGTCTCTGTGAATCTGTCTCTTCTGAACATTTCATATCAATGGAATCATCCACTATGTGGCCTTTTGTGTCTGGCTTCTTTCACTCAGCATGATTTTTAAAAAAATATATTTTTAGAGACAATCTCACTCTGTTCTGTGGGCTGGGGTGCAGTGGTGTGAACATAGCTCACGGCAGCCTCAGCCTCCTGGGATCAAGCAATCCTCCTGCCTCAGCCTCCTGAGTAGGTAGGACTACAGGTGTGTACCACAATGCCTGACTAATATATATATATATATATTTTTTTTGAGTCTTGCTCTGTCACCAGGCTGGAGTGCAGTGGCGCGATCTCAGCTCACTGTAACCTCCGCCTCCTAAGTTCAAGCAATTCTCCTGCGTCAGCCTCCTGAGTAGCTGAGACTATAGGCTGGAGCCATCATGCCCAGTTAATTTTTGTATTTTTAATAAAGATGGGGTTTCACCATGTTGGCCATGACGGTCTTGATCTCTTGACCTCGTGATCTCTTGATCTCTTGACCTGCCTCGGCCTCCCAAAGTGCTGGGATTACAGGCATGAGCCACCTTGCCCAGATAATTTTTTTTTTATATATAAAGAGACAGGGTCTCCCTTTGTTGCCCAGGCTGGTGTTGAACCGGCTCCAAGCCATGCTCCCATTTTGGCTTCTCAAAGTGGATTATAGGCGTGAGCCACTGCGCCCAGCCTAGCATCTGGTTTTGTTTGTTTTTTTTTGAGGTTCATGCATGTTGCAGCATGAACCAGTGCTTTATTATTACTGTCATTATTTTGAGAGGGAGTTTCGCTGTTGTTGCCCAGGCTGGAGTGAAGTGATGCAATCTTGGCTCACCACAACCTCCTCCTCTCAGGTTCAAGCGGTTCTCCTGCCTCAGCCTCCCAAGTAGCTGGGATTACAGGCGCCCACCACCATGCCTGGCTAATTTTGTTTTCGTTTTTTTCTTTTTAAATGGAGTCTCCCTCTGTTGCCAGGCTGGAGTGCAGTGGCACCATCTCGGCTCCCTGCAACCTCAGACTCCCTGGTTCAAGCGATTCTCCTGCTTCAGCCTCCTGAGTAGCTGGGATTACAGGCACGCACCACCACACTTAGCTGATTTTTTTGCATGTTTAATAGAGACAGGGTTTCACCATGTTGGCCAGAATAGTCTGATCTCCCGACCTCAGGTGATCTGCCCACCTCGGCCTCCCAAAGTGCTGGGATTACAGGCGTGAGCCACCGCGCCCGGCCTCTTTTTGGTTTGTTGATGTAGGCTGGGCTGACTGATGTCTCCTCCACCTCCCCTATCTGATGGGAGCCCTTCAGGGCTGGAACCGGATCCCTCTTCCCCACCAGGGTGCACTCTCAGCTCCCAGGCCTGTGCTTGATCCTTAGCTGATGCTCAAAATATAGCTGAAGGAATGGCAGAGAGTGCCAGATGGGGGGGCAAAGGATGTAGTCAGCTGCTGGGGAAGATAGACGGGCTGGCCGGATGTGAAAACCTGTGGTTCTGGGGGTGTACGGAGCACTCAGGCTGCAGCTGGGGAAGATAGACGGGCTGGCCGGATGTGAACACCTTGTGGTTCTGGGGGTGTAGGGAGCACTCAGGCTGCAACTGGGGTTGGGTGCAGGAGCAGGGAACTCAGTGGGTTGGCTGGGTAGGGGCTGCAGGTACCCAGAGGAGGAGTCGTCTTTGGAAGCAGAGAAGTGGGCATGGAGAGATGGACTCCCCCAGGTGGCAGTGCAGCTCTGTGGCCAGGGGAAGGTTGGACTGAGGGACAGGAGGTGCAGAGTCTTCACGGTAACATTCTTGGCCGTCCTGCATGTGCATTCAATGCCTAGGAAGGGCTGGGAGCATTACAGGCTCCTGCCTGTAATCCCAGAATTTTGGGAGACCGAGGCAGGTGGATCACCTGAAGTCAAGAGTTCCAGACCAGCCTTGTCAACATAGTGAAACCCCATCTCTACTAAAAATACAAAACTTAGGCGGGTGTGGTGGTGGGAGTCCAGCTACTCCCACTGAGAGGCTGAGGCAGGAGAATCACTTGAACCCAGAGGTGGAGGTTGCAGTGAGCTGTGATGGCGCCACCGTCTGTCTGGGAGACAGAACAAGACTTAAAACATAATAATGATAAAAAAAGATAGGCGAGGCTTGAGGGCTCACACTTGTAATCCCAGCGCTTTGGGAGGCCGAGGCGGGTAGATCACGAGGTTAGGAGTTTGAGACCAGCCTGGCCAATACGGTGAAACCCTGTCTCTACAAAAAAATACAAAAAGTGGGCGGGGCGAGGTGGCTCATGCTTGTAATGCCAGCACTTTGGGAGGCCGAGGTGGGTGGATCACCTGAGGTCAGGAGTTTGAGACCAGCCTGGCCAACATGGAGAAACCTCATCTCTTAAAACACACACGCACACACACACAGTAGCCGAGTGTCCATCTCAAAAAAATACAAACACACACACAGAGTAGCTGAGTGTGATGGCATGTGCCTGTAGTCTCAGCTACTCAGGAAGCTGAGGCAGGAGAATCCCTTGAACCCGGGAGGCAGAGGTCACAATGAGCCGAGATCTTGCCACTGTACTCCAGCCTGGGTGACAGAGTAAGACGCCATCTCAAAAAAACAGCAACGACAAAGAAAGCCTGGGAAGGCCTGGGCAAGGTGGCTTTTGCCCGTAATCCCAGCACTTTGGGAGGTCAAGGCAGGAGAATTGCTTGAGCCCAGAAGGTTGAGGCTGCAGTGAGCTCTGATCATGCCACTGCTCTCCAGCCTGGGCGATAGAGCAAAACCCTGTCTGAACAGAAAGAAAAGCCTGGAAAGGCCAGTGTTGGGCTGAGTCCTGCCAGGGCCTGGCATCTGGAGCCTCACAGTGTCCTTGTTGAGAGGTGAATTCCTACTGCAGGCTCGACCCACTTTAGCTTGGGCAGCCACAGCATTTGCCATTTCCAGGGGCCAGCTCTGCCCGAGGAGAGAGGCCTTCCCCATAAAGTCAGGCTTGGCTTTGTCCCAGCTGGCTGGCCTCCTTCTCCCTGATTCTAAATGCGGGCTTGTCACCGTGTGTCTGCGTGTAGGCGCACGAGCACACATCTGTTCGTGTGGGGGTGTTTGCGGTGCTGTGGGCAGCGTGGGGGTGGCATCTCTTAGCGAGCCGGGGACCATTCCTACCCCACGGTTCTTTTTATGTCTCACATTTACAGAAAGCCTGGACCTCTGAGCCTGGGCCTGTCAGTGGGCTGTTTGAAGCTTTGAAGGAAGGGGCTGAGAGGTGGAGGCGTCTGAAACCCTGGGGTGGAGGGATGATAGTTGGGTCAGGGGCGGCTGTTAGCTTCCTTCCACTGGCACTGAGGGCACACAGCCCGGGGCCACAGCCCTGCAGGGTCAGATGATGCACAGCTACTTTTTAAAACACTGGCAGGCTGGGCACGGCTCATACCAGTAATCCCAGCACTTTGGGAGGCTGAGGCAGGTGGGTCACATGAGGTCAAGAGCTTGAAAACAGCCTGGCCAATGTGGTGAAACCCGTCTCTACTAAAAACACAAAATTAGCCAGGCATGGTGGTGGCCAGGTGCCTGTAATCCCAGCCACTCTGGGGGCTGAGGCAGGAGAATCACTTGAACCTGGGAGGCGGAGATTGCGGTGAGCCGAGATCGTGCCATTGCACTCCAGCCTGGGCAACAAAAACAAAACCCCATCTCAACAAAATAAAAAAAAAAAAAAAAAAATTAGCTCGGGGTGGTGGGTCATGCCCGTAAATCCAGCACTTTGGGAGGCTGAGGCGGGCGGATCACCTGAGGCCAGGAGTTCAAGACCAGCCTGCCTGACCAACATGGAGAAACCCCGTCTCTACTGAAAATACAAAATTAGGCGTGGGGGTGCATGCCTGTAATCCCAGCTACTCAGGAGGCTGAGGCAGGAGAATTGCTTGAACCTGAGAGGTGGAGGTTGCAGTGAGCCGAGATCTCGCCATTGTACTCCAGCCTTGGCAACAGAGCAAAACTCTGTCTCAAATAAAATAAAAATAAAATAAGGTCACTCTCTCCGCCTCCAACTGCTGGGTCCTCACCAGGATGAATGGTTCAGAGCAAGGTCTGAAGGGGTCCTCCCGGAGAAGCCATGCTGGGTGAGTCCCTGTGGACCCAGGCTGCTCTCCCCCATCCCTGCCCAGCTCTGCACCACATGAGAAGCCCTATGGGTGGCCCCCGACTCAGGAGTTCCCACAGGGAGCTGAAGGCAGTGAGAGCCCCCTGGGCTTATGCAGTGACCTCTATAATAGCTGGGAACGCCTGTGGGATTCTGAGGCACCCACCTCTTCCCACAGGGACACATTCATGTCCTTTTCCTATGTATGTATTTGTTAGAGATGGGGTTTGCTCTGTCTCCCAGGCTGGAGTGCAATGGCGTGACTGTGGCTCACTGCAGCCTCAAGCTCCTCGGTTCAAACAATCTTCCTGCTTCAGCCTCCTGAGCAGCTGAGACTACAGGCATGCACCATGCTGGGCTAATTTATTTTTATGTTTATTACTGTGTTATTTTTATTTATTTATTTATTTATTATTATTATTATTTTCATTTATTTAGAGACAAAGCAAAACTCTGTCTAAAAAAAACTATTTTATTTTTTTTGAGACGGAGTCTTGCTGTCATCCAGGCTGGAGTGCAGAGGCGCAATCTCCGCTTACTGCAACCTCTGGCTCTTGGGTTCAAGTGGTTCTTCTGCCTCAGCCTCCCTAGTGGCTGGGATTACAGGCATGTGCCACCACGCTCAGCTAATTTTTGTATTTTTAGTAAAGACGGGGTTTTACCATGTTTGCCAGGCTTATCAGGAACTCCTGACCTCAAATGATTTGCCTGCCTTGGCCATCCAAAGTACTGAGACTGCAGGCGTGAGCCACTGTGCCTGGTCTGGATTTTTCTTTTTAATACATTTTCTGTTATGTTTAATTATTTTCCCTTTTTTAGAGACAGCCTCACTCTGTCGCTGAGGCTGGAGTGCAGTGGTGCGATCTTGGGTCACTCCCACCTCCACCTCCCAGGTTTAAGCAATTCTCCTGCTTCAGCCTCCCAAGTAATGAGTAGCTGGGATTACAGGTGCCTGCCACCATGCCCAGCTAATTTTTGTATTTTTTGTGGGCGGGGGGGGGATGGAGTCTTGCTCTGTCGCCCAGGCTGGAATGCAGTTCACCACAGTTCACCACCACAGTTCACCACAGCCTCCTCCTCCCAGGTTCGGGCGATTCTCCTGCCTCAGCCTTCCCAAGTAGCTAGGATCACAGGCACCTGCCATCACGCCCAGCCTAATTTTTTTTTTAAAGGCAGTCTTACTCTGTCTCCCAGGCTGGAGTGCAGTGGTGTGGTCATAGCTCACTGCAGCCTCCACCTCCTGGGCTCAAGTGATCCTCCCACCTCAGCCTCCCAAGTACCTGGGAATACAGGCATGTGTCATCAAGCCTAATTTTTGAAAAGATGGGGTTTTGCCATGTTGCCTAGGGTGGTCTCGAACTTCTGGCCTCAAGTGATCAGCCCGCCTAGGCCTCCCAAAGTGCTGGGATTACAAGCATAAGCCACCTTGCCCAGCCCCTAACTGGACTTTGGACTTATGGTTTTGCTCCGGAAGTAGCGGGACCTAACTCTCTCTGGATGGCCGGGAGGGAGAGGGGAAAGATGGTTTCAATATCTTGAACCAAGCTGAACTTTGGACCATCTGAAGTTCGAGGACCTGGAGATTGTCGTTCTGAATCAGAGATTTAGGAGGGGGTGGGGCGGACGTGGCCAAAGGTAACTAGGTCTCAACCAGCAGGGGCATGTCCTCACCTCAGGGAAATGGCAAGGGTGACTGGACGGGAACCAGAAACCAACCGGGTGCAGATTCGAGTCTCATCGTTTTTGCAGTTGTGTGACATGAGACAAGTAATCCAGCCGTTCTGACTCTTATTTTTCTTTCTTGCTTTTTTTTTTTTTTCTTGAGACAGAATTTCTGTCTTGTTGCCCAGGCTGGAGTGTAGTGGTGTGATCTCAGCTCGCTGTAACCTCCACCTTCCAGGTTCAAGCGATTCTCCTGCCTCAGCCCCCTGAGCAGCTGAGATTACAGGTGTGCACCACCGCACCTGGCTAATTTTTTGTATTTTTAGTGGAAACAGGGTTCCACCATGTTAGCCAGGCTGGTCTCGAACTCCTGACCTCAGGTGATCCACACGCCTCAGCCTCCCAAAGTGCTGGAATTATAGGAGTGAGCCACTGTGCCCAGCCATGAGTATTACTTTTCTTTTCTCTTTTTTTTTTTTTTTTTTTTTTGAGACGGAGCATTGCTCTGTCACCCAGGCTGGAATGTAGTGGCCTGATATTGGCTCACTGCAACCTCCACCTCACGGATTCAAGCAATTCTTTCTTGGCTTCCTGAGTAGCTGGGATTACAGACGCCCACCACCACGCCCAGCTAATTTTTGTATTTTTAGTAGAGACGGGGTTTTACCATGTTGGCCAGGCTGGTCTCGAACTCCTGATCTCAAGTGGAGTCCCTCAACTCCTGACCACCAGCTTCAGCTTCCCAAAGTGCTGGGATTACAGGTGTAAGCCAGCTCGCCCAGCTTGACTCTTAATTTTCTGATTAGAAATTTCTCCCTTGGATCCTTTGAGGCCAGGTGTTTGAGACCAGGTTGAGCCACACAGCAACACCACGCCTAGCTGAAACCCTGTCTCTTAAACAAGCAAAAAAAAAGGTTGGGTGAGGTGGCTCGCACCTGTAATCCCAGCACTTTTAGAGGCCAAGGTGGGTGGATCACTTGAGATTAGGAGTTGGAGACCAGCCTGGCCAATGTGGTGAAACCCCACGTCTACTAAAAACACGAAAATTAGTGAGCTATGGTGGTAGGTGCCTTTAGTCCCAGGGACTCAGGAGGCTGACTCAGGAGAACTGCTTGAATCCACAAGGTTGCAGTGAGGTGACATCATGCCACTGCACTCCAGCGTGGGCAACAGTGACACCCTGTCTCAACAATAACAAAAGAGGAGGAGGAGGAGGAGGAAGAGGAGGGAGGGGGAGAGGAAAGAAAAGCAGGAGAAGGAGGAGACTGCTTCTGTCTTTGTTTTTTCTTCTTTTTTTTTTTCTTTGAGATGGAGTCTCACTCTGTTGCCCAGGCCGGAGTGCAGTGGTGCGACCTTGGCTCACTGCAGTTTCTGCCTCCAAGGTTCAAGCAGTTCTCCTGCCTGGGCTCCCGAGTAGGTGGGACTATAGGAATGTGCCACCATGCGTGGCCAATTTTTGTATTTTTAGTAGAGATGAGGTTTTACCATGTTGGCCAGGCTGGTCTCAAACTCCTGACCTCACATAATCCGCCTGCCTCGGCCTCCCAAAGTGCTGGGATTACAGGTGCGCGCCACTGTGCCCTGCCTCAAGTTCCGGATTCCTTAACCAGTTAGATTTTTTTTTTTTTTTTTTTTTTTTTTGATTAAAAAAAAAAAATGCCTGTAATCCCAGGCCCGTGGGAGGCCGAGGTAGGTGGACGAGCTGAGGTCAGCAGTTCCGGACCAGCCTGGCCAAAATGGTGAAACCCCGTCTCTACTAAAATTACCAAAATTAGCCTGGCGTGGTGGCGGGCCCTTGTAATCCCAGCTATTCCGGAGGCTGAGGCAGGGGAATCGCTTGAACCCTGGAGGCGCAGGTTGCAGTGAGCTGAGATCTCGCTAATGCACTCCAGCTGGGCGGCAAGAGCGAACAGAAGAAAGTGGTCTCGGGCCGGGCGCGGTGGCTCAAGCCTGTAATCCCAGCACTTTGGGAGGCCGAGGCGGGTGGATCACGAGGTCAAGAGATTGAGACCATCCTGGTCAACATGGTGAAACCCCGTCTCTACTAAAAATACAAAAAAATTAGCTGGGCATGGTGGTGCGTGCCTGTAATCCCAGCTACTCAGGAGGCTGAGGCAGGAGAATTGCCTGAACCCAGCAGGTGGAGGTTGCGGTGAGCCGAGATCGCGCCATTGCACTCCAGCCTGGGTAACAAGAGCGAAACTCCGTCTCAAAAAAAAAAAAAAAAAAAAAAAAAAAAAAAAAAAAAAAAAAAGAAAGTGGTCTCACCCTCTGGCTGTTTGCCATCTGGCCTCTAGGTGGCGCTGTCAGCCTGCCTCCTCCTCGACTTGTGCAGACGTCAACCACAGGTCAACCAAGAACCCCTGGATCCTGGAGCTCCTGACGCTACCTCGAGCAAGGCCCTGGACCTAAGTGTGTGAGTTCCGATTCTAATTTGATTTTCCAATTGATTTAATTTTTTTTGAGACATGGTCTCACTCTGCAGGCTGGAGTGCAGTGGTGGTGCGATGTCGGCTCACTGCAACCTCTGCCTCCCAGTTCAAGAAATTCCCATGCCTCAGCCTCCCGAGGAGCTGGGGTTGCAGGCATGGACCACCACGTCTGGCTAACTTTTGTATTTTTGGTAGAGACAGGATTTCATCACGTTGGCCAGGCTGGTGCCAAACTCCTGATGTCAGGTGATCCGCCTGCCTCGAGCTCCCAAAGTGCTGGGATTGATTACAGGTGTGAGTCACGGCTCCTGGCCTTTTAAAAAAAAATTCAAAAATTAGTATTATTATCCTTGAGACAGAGTCTTGCTCTGTCGCCCAGGCTGGAGTGCAGTGGCGTGATCTCAGCTCACTGCAACCTCCACCTTCCGGGTTCAAGCGTACTGGGACTACAGGCACACCTGGCTAATTTTTGTATTTTTAGTAAAGGCAGGGTTTCACCGTGTTAGCCAGGATGCTCTCAATTTCCTGAACTCGCGATTCACCCACCTAGGCCTCCCCACGTGGTGAGATTGCAGGCGTCAGCCACTGCCCCCAGCCCCAAGCCCTGCATTCATTAACTGGTTACCGTTGAGTGGTCTCACCTTTGTCTGTTTGCCATCTGGCCTCCAGGTGGCGCTGTCGACCTGCCTCCTTCTCAACTTGTACAGACTGTGCCACCTCAGGTCAACCAAGAGACCCCAGGCCACTGTCCCTGTAGCCTGGAGCTCAGGACACCACCTTGAACAAGGCCTGAGACTTGATCTTGTGGAGTTTTGAATCTAATTTGATTGTCCAATTGATTATTATATTGTGGTCTTTGATCGGACAGAGTGGTACTTGAGGCTCAGGAAGCAGTTTTTGGAGACGAAGGTGCCGGGGTGCTCCTAAAACATTTTTCTGAGCTGGGTGTGGTGGCATGTGCCTGTAGTCCCAGGTACTTGGGAGTCTGAGGCAGGAGGATCCCTTGAGTCTACAAGTTCCAGGCCAGCCTGGGTAAAATAGCAAGACCCTGACTCCCAAAAAAAAAAAAAAAAAAAAAAGCTTGATGTAATCCCATTTGTTGATTTTTCCTGTTGTTGCCTGTGCTTTTGAGGCCTCACACACACACAAATCTTTGCCCAGACCAACATCTGAGCATTTTACCAATGTTTTCTTTCTGTTTTTTTTTTTGTTTGTTTGTTTGTTTTTTTTGAGATGGAGTCTCACTCTGTCACCCAGGCTGCAGGGCAGTGGCTCAATCTCGGCTCACGGCAACTTCCACCTCCCAGGCTCAAGCGAGTCTCCTGCCTCAGTCTCCCCAGTAGCTGGAATTACAGGCACCCACCACCGCAGATGGCTAATTTTTGTATTTTTAGTAGAGACAGGGTTTCACCATATTGGCCAGGCTGGTCTCGAACTCCTGACTTCATGATCCGCCCACCTCGGCCTCCCAAAGTGCTGGGATCACCGGCATGAGCAACCTTGACTGGGTCAGTTTTTGTATTTTTGTAGAGATGGGGTTTTACCATGTTGCCCAGGCTTGTCTCAAACTCCTGCCTCAACCTCCCAAAGTGCCAAAGTGCTGGGATTACAGGCATGAGCCACCGTGCCCGGCCTCCAAAGCTTTCTTCTAGGAGTTTCATAGGTTCAAATATATATATATGAAAGTATTTTAATTATACTTTAAGTTCTGGGGTACATGTGCAGATGGTAGAGGTTTGTTACATAGGTATATACGTGCCATGGTGGTGGTTTGCTGCATCCACCCCCCTGTCATCTACATTAGGTATTTCTCCTAATGCTATGCCTCTCCAATTCCCCGACCCGCTGCTATTTCTCCCCTAGGACTCCCCTGCCTTTTTTTTTGAGACATAATCTCCCTCTGTTGCCCACGCTGGAGTGCAGTGGCGCAATCTCGGCTGACTGCCACCTCCGCCTCCTGGGTTCAAGTGATTGTCCTACCCCAGCCTCCCGAGTAGCTGAGACTACAGGTGCCCACCACCACACCTGGCTAATTTCTGTATTTTTTTTTTTTTTTTAAGATGGGGTTTCACCATGATGGCCAGGCTGGTCTTGAACTCCTGACCTCAGGTGATCCACCCACCTCAGCCTCCCAAAGTGCTAGGATTACAGGTATGAGCCACCGTGCCCGGCTCAATAATTTCTGTATTTTTAGTAGAGACAGTGTTTCACTATGTTGGCCAGGTTGGTCTTGAATTCCTGACCTTGTGATCTACCCACCTCAGCCTCTCAAAGTGCTGGGATTACAGGTGTGAGCCACTACGCCCGGCCCATAGTTTCAAATCTTAGATGTAGGTCTGTAATCCATTTTGATTTGATTTTTTTATGTGGTGAGAGATAGGAGTCTAGTTTTTTTTTTTTTTTTTTTTGAGATGGAGTTTTGCTCTTGTTGCCCAGGCTGGAGTGCAGTGGCACGATCTTGGCTCACTACAACCTCTGCCTTCCAGGTTCAAGTGATTGTCCTGCCTCAGCCTCCCGAGTAGCTGGGATTACAGTCATGCACCACCATGCCCGGCTAATTTTGTATTTTTAGTAGAGATGGGGTTTCACCATGTTGGACAGGCTGGTTTCGAACTCCTGACCTCAAGTGATCCACCCACCTCTGCCTCCCAAAGTGCTGGGATTACCGGTGTGAGCCACCACACCTGGCCAGGAGTTTAGTTTCATTCTTCTGCACATAGCAAGCCAGTGGCGCCTTCTCGGCTCACTACAACCTCCACCTCCCGAGTTCAGGTGATTCTTCTGTCTCAGCCTCCTGAGTAGCTGGGACTATAGGCGCCTGCCACCACACCTGGCTGATTTTTGTATTTTTATTGAGCACCATTTTATTGAAGAAACTGTCCTTTCTCCACTATATATTCTTTTTTTCTGCGACAGAGTCTTGCTCTGTTGCCCAGGCTGAAGTGCAGTAGCATAGTCTTGGTGCAACCTCCGCCTCCTGGGTTCAAGTGATTCTCCTGCCTCAGTCTCCCCAGTAGCTGGGATTACAGGCGTGCTCCACCATGTATTTGTATTTTTCATAGAGATGGGGTTTCACTATGAAAACCCAGCCAGGCTGGTCTCGAACTCCTGACCTCAGGTGATCCACCCGCTTTGGTATCCCAAAGTGCTGGGATTACAGGTGCGAGCCCTCACTCCTGGCCCCCCCCCGCTATATGTTCTTGGTGCCTTTGTCGAAGATGAGCTGGCTGTAAATGTATGGTTTCATATCTGGGAAGTTAACAAAGGGGATCATACTTGAGCCCAGGAATTCGAAGCTCGACCTATAATCGTGCTACTGCACTCCAGCCTTCGTGACAGAGTGAGATCCTGTCTCAAAAAAATAAGACATGCGCGGTGGCTCATGCCTGTATTCTCAGCACTTTGAGAGGCTGAGGCGGGCGGATGATCTGAGTTTGGGAGTTTGAGACCAGCTTGATCAGCATGGAGAAACCCCGTCTCTACTAAGAATACGAAGTTAGCTGGGTGCAGGGGTGCGTGTCTGTAATCCCAGCTACTCAGGAGGCTGAGGCAGGAGAATCCCTTAAACTAGAAAGGTGGAGGTTGCAGTGAGCAGAGATTGAGCCATTGCACTCCAGCCTGGGTGACAAGAGCAAAACTCTGTCTCAAAAATAAAAATGAAGTAGATCTGGCCTGGTGCGGTGGCACATGCCTGTAGTCCCAGCTACTTGGGAGGCTGAGGTGGGAGGATTGCTTGAGCCCAGGAGTTCTGGGCTGTAGTGCACTATGCTGCCTGGGTGTCTGCATGAAGTTTGGCATCAATATGGTGACCTCCTGGGAGCGGGGGACCACCAACTTGCCTAAGGAGGGGTGAACCAGCCCAGGTCAGAAACGGAACAGGTCAAAACTCCCGTGCTGATCAGTAGTGGGATCGTGCCTGCGAATAGCCACTGCACTCCAGCCTGGGCAACATAGCGAGACCCTGTCTCTAAAAAATAAAAATAGAGTGGATCTCATGAAGATAGAGAGTAGCTTGATGGTTGCCAGAGGCTGGAAAGGGTTGGGGGAAAGTGGGGTGAGGAGAAGTTGATTAATGGGGACAAATATATGGTTTGATAGAAGGAAAATGTAGTGTTAGATCATTAGGGTGACTATAGTTTACAATAGTCTATAGTATATTTCAAACTAGCTAGAAGAAAAGAATTGGACTGTTCTAGCATAAAGAAATCACTAGGTTGGGTGCGGCGGCTCATGCCTATAAACCCAGCACTTTGGGAGGCCAAGGTGGATGAATTGCTAGAATCCAGGAGTTTGAGACCAGCCTGGACAACATGGCAAAATCCTATCTTTACTAAACATACAGAAAAATTAGCCATGCGTGGTGGTACACACTTGCCGTCCCAGCTACTTGGGAGGGTGAGATGGGAGAGTCAGCTGAGCCTGGGAAGTTGAGGCTGCAATGAGCCACGGCTCATGCCTGTAATCCCAGCACTTTGGGAGGTTGAGGAGGGCAGATCACATGGTCAAGAGATCGAGACCATCCTGGCCAACATGGCGAAACCCCATCTTTACTAAAAATACAAAAATTGGCTGGGCGTGGTGGCATGCCTGTAGTTCCAGTTACTCGGGAGGCCGAGGCAGGAGAATCACTTTAACCCAGGAGGTGGAGGTTACAGTGAGCAGAGATTGTACCACTGCACTCCAGCCTGGATGACAGAGCATGGCTCTGTTTCAAAAAAAAAAAAAACAGAGGCCAGGTGCAGTGGCTCACACTTGTAATCCCAGCACTTCAGGAGGCCAAGGCAGGAGGATCATTTGAGGTCAGGAGTTTGAGACCAGCCTAACCAACATAGTGAAACCCCATCTCTACTAAAAATACAATAAAATTAGCCAGGTGTGGTGGTGCATGCCTGTAATCCCAGCTACTTGGGAGGCTGAGGCAGGAGACTTGGTTGAACCCAGGAGGTGGAGGTTGCAGTGAGCCAAGATTGCGCCACTGCACTCCAGCTTGGGCGATGGGCAAGCTCCTGTTGATAGATATATGTGCCCATATATACACGGGATTGGGCATGAGGGAGGTGGCCTTTTGCAGGGCTGCAGGGGCAGGTATGAGGGAACCAAGGGTGGGTGAGAGGGGCTGGGTCTGATATAAAAGTGTGCAGGGCTGGCTGGGGCTGGGGGAAGCTCACGGGGAGAGGTGAGAGCCGTGACGGGTTTGACAGGACACCGCAGCGTGGGACCGGCCACCATTCCAGGCAGGGCAGGGGCGGCAGAGACAGGAGCCCAGATGGAACGTAGGCGCCGTGTATAGCAGACGTGGCTGTCATCGCCGATTCAGGAAGTGGGTGGGATGACACTGGTTTCTGTGTCTGTCCCCTCTGCAGTCTCCTCTGCAATGGCTGCCCCCATCTGCTTGTCCTCACCTGGCCTTCAGGAGGTGCTTAGTGACCTCGGTGAGGGAATAGGAGCAAGTAGTCATCACAGTAACCATGTACTCGGGACAGATGCCCAGGGAGAAGCCAGCTCCCGTTCGACTCACGGTGGGAGACAGAGCCGGGTGCCCAGAGCGTCCTTGGCTAGCCGCGTCCCACGATGCAGGGTCATCTGCGGACACGTCTACTCCTCCTTTCTTGCTTGTATTACTGCTGTGGGTTGAACAGCATCTGCCTCAGGCTGTTTGGACTGCTATAGCAAAGTATCGTAGTCTGGGCGATTTATAAACGACAGAAACGTGTGGCTCACATTTCTGGAGGCACGGGAGTCTAAGACCAGGACTTCCTTTTTTTTTTTTTTCTTGAGATGGAGTTTCGCTCGTCGCCCAGACGGGAGTGCAGTGGTGTGATCTCGGCTCACTGCAACCTCTGCCTCCCGGTTCAAGCAATTCTCCTGCCTCAGCCTCCCGAGTAGCTGGGATTACAGGCATGTGCCGCCACACCCGGCTAATTTTTGTATTTTTAGTAGAGATGGGGTTTCGCTATGTTGGCCAGGCTGGTCTCAAACTGCTGACCTCAGATGATCTGCTGGCCTTGGCCTCCCAAAGCGGTGGGATTACAGGCGTGAGCCACCACACCCAGCCTCTTTTTGATTTCTGAGACACGGTTTTGCTCTGTCACTTGGGCTGGTGTACATTGGTGCAAAGACAGCTCACTCCAGCCTCGACCTCCTGGGCTCAGGCAACCCTCCTACCTCAGCCTCAAAAAATATTGAGATTACAGGCGTGAGCTACTGCGCCTGGCCTGTTTATCACTCTTTTTAGTTCTTTTTTTTTTTTTTTTTTTGAGACGGAGTTTCGCTCTTGTTACCCAGGCTGGAGTGCAATGGCGCGATCTCAGCTCACCGCAACCTCCGCCTCCTGGGTTCAGGCAATTCTCCTGCCTCAGCCTCCTGAGTAGCTGGGATTACAGGCACACACCGCCATGCCCAGCTAATTTTCTGTATTTTTAGTAGAGACGGGGTTTCACCATGCTGACCAGGATGGTCTCGATCTCTTGACCTCGTGATCCACCCGCCTCGGCCTCCCAAAGTGCTGGGATTACAGGCTTGAGCCACCGCGCCCAGCCAGTTCTTTTTTTTTGAGACACTTTTTTTGGAGTCACCGAGGCTGGAGTGCAGTGGCGTGATCTTAGCTCACTGCAACCTCTGGGGTTCAACTGAGTCTCCTGCCTCAGCCTCCCGAGTAACTGGGACTACTGGCACATGCCACCACGCCTGGCTAATTTTTGTATTTTTAGTAGAGATGGGGTTTCGCCACCTTGGCCAGGCTGGTCTCAAACTCCTGACCTCAAGTGATCTGCCTGCCATGGCCTCCCAAAGTGCTGGGATTACAGGTGTGAGCCGCTGAGCCCAGGCCTGTTTTATCACTGGTATTTGTAAGAGACTGGCTTTGCTGGGCTGGCGAGGCTTTTTCCAATGCACCATGAAATAAAGGCAGCTTCCTGGCTGGGTGTCCTGTCCCCACACCCCCTGCTTCCAGGTATTTCCCTAGAGTTGGGCCTTCACCCCAGCATTGCCCTGAGTTCCCGAGGAGCCAGAAGTCCTGGAAGCTGGGGTGCTCTGGCTGGGCCCCCTGCACAGTCCTGGCTGCCTCACAAGTCCTCCAGCTGAGTGATGTGACCCATCCGTGTCCCCACCCCAGTCCTCTGATGGCAGCTGAGGGGGATCAGGATATGTTACTCTTAATATATCACTTAGAGACCAGGCACAGTGGCTCATGCCTGTAATCCAGCACTCTGGGAGGCTGAGGTGAGTGGATTGTTTGCACTCAGGAGTTCGAGACTAGCTTGGGCAACATGGCAAAACCCCATCTCTACCAAAAATACAAAACATTACCAGGCATGATGGCCTCCACCTGTGGTCCCAGCTACTTGGGAGGCTGAGGTGAGAGGATGGCTTGAGCCTGGGAGACGGAGGTTGCAGTGAGCCAAGATCGCACCACTGCACTCCAGCCTGGGACACAGGGTGAGAATGTCTCAAAAAACAAACAAAACAACCCAAAAAAATAAGGCCGGGCTCACGCCTGTAATCCCAGCACTTTGGGAGGCCAAGGCAGATGGATCTTGAGGTCAGGAGATTGAGACCAGCCTGGCCAACATGGTGAAACCCCGTCTCTACTGAAAATACAAAAGTTGGGGCTGGGCGCGGTGGCTCACGCCTGTAATCCCAACACTCTGGGAGGCCAAGGCCAGCAGATCACGAGGTCAGGAGTTTGAGACCAGCCTGACCAACATGGTGAAACACCATCTCTACTAAAAATACAAAAATTAGCTGTGTGTGGTGGTGCGTGCCTGCAGTCCCAGCTACTCGGGAGGCGAAGGCAGGAGAATTGCTTGAACCTGGGAGGTGGAGGTTGCAGTGAGCGGAGATTGTGCCACTGCATTCCAGGCTAGGCAACAGATGGAGGCTTTTTAGTCTCAAAAAAAAAAAAAAAAAAAAAAAAAAAAAAAAGAAAACTAGTTGGTGTGGTGCGTGCCTGTAGTCCCAGCTACCCTGGAGGCTGAGGCAGGAGAATCACTTGAACCAGGGAGTCACAGGTTGGCAGTGAGCTGAGATCACGCCACTGCACTCCAGCCTGGTGACAGAGTGAGCCTCCGTCTCAAAAACAATATCTATCATCTTCAATTAATCAATCATCACCTTTAGCATCAGAATTATTCTGAGCTGAATGCAATACAAATCAGTAGATGGGCCAGGCGAGATGTCTCATGCCTCCAGCACTTTGGGAGGTTGAAGTGGGTAGATCAGGAGGTCAGGAGATTGAGACCATCCTTGCCAACGCGGTGAAACCCCATCTCTACTAAAAATACAAAAAATTAGGTGGGTATGGTGGTTGGTGCCTGTAGTCCCAGCTACTTGGGAGGCTGAGGCAGCGGAATTGCTTGAACCCAGGAGGCAGAGATTGCAGCAAGCCGAGATCACACCATTGTAGTCCATTCTGGTGACAAAGTGAGACTTGGTCTCAAAAAAAAAAAAAAGAAAAAAAATCAGTGATGGCCAGGCACAGTGGCTCACACCTATAATCTCAGCACTTTCGGTTTGGGAGGCCAAGGTGGGCAGATCACCTGAGGTCAGGAGTTCAAGAGCAGCCTGGCCAACCTGGTGAAACCCTGTCTCTACTAAAAATACAGAAAATTAGCTGGGCATGGTGGTGCACACCTGTATGTGGGAGGCTGAGGCACAAGAATCACTTGAACCCAGGAGGTGGCAGTTGCACTGAGCCGAGATCATGCCACTGCACTCCAGCCTGGGCAACAGAGTGAGATCCCGTTTCAAAAAAAAAAGTGACATAAATTTTTTTTTTTTTTTTTTTTTTGAGACGGAGTTTCGCTCTTGTTACCCAGGCTGGAGTGCAATGGCGCGATCTCAGCTCACCGCGGCCTCCGCCTCCTGGGTTCAGGCAGTTCTCCTGCCTCAGCCTCCTGAGTAGCTGGGATTACAGGCACACACCACCATGCCCAGCTAATTTTTTGTATTTTTAGTAGAGACCGGGTTTCACCATGTTGACCAGGATGGTCTCGATCTCTTGACCTTGTGATCCACCCGCCTCGGCCTCCCAAAGTGCTGGGATTACAGGCTTCAGCCACTGCGCACAGCCTGTGACATAAATTTTTCTTTGTGGAGGTGTCCTTTCCCCCATCTCCTTACCAGAGAGACTAGAGCTACTCCTATCACTGGAGATAGTCCCAAGATGAGTCTACATAAACCATACTCAAATAACTCACTCACTCTCTCTTTTTTTTTTTTTGAGACAGGGTTTTGCTCTGTCACCCAGGCTGGAGTACAGTGGTGTGATCACACTTCACTGCAACCTTGACCTCTTGGGCTCAAGTGATCCTCCCACCTCAGCCTCCCAAGTGGCTTAGACCACAGGCATGCACCACCACACTGGGCTAATTTTGATATTTTTTGTAGAGATGGAGTTTCACCATGTTGCCCAGGCTGGTCTCAAACTCCTGGGCTCAAGAGATCCTCCTGCCTCAGCTTCCCAAGTAGCTGGGACCACAGGTGTATACTACCACACTCCATTTTTTTTTTTTCTTGTATTTTTAGTAGAGACAAGGTCTCGCCATGTTGCTCAGGCTGGTCTCAAACTCCTGAGCTCAAGCAATCCAGCCACCTCGGCCTCCCAAAGTGCTGGTGTTACAGGCTTGAACCACTGCGCCCAGCCAGTGCCCAATGCTTGGGGTTTTGCACCCCAGAGTATTTCTGTGACATAGGTGCCCTTTCGGCCTTCCAGCTGATGAGGCTCAAGCAATGGCCTGAGGGGATGTGAGACCAAGGACTTGGCCAAGCTCCCCTCCTCTTCCTCATCCCCTGACCCTCCTACCCCGTGTCTCCCGGGAAGACTAGCACTCCAGCCTGATGGTGTGGACTGCGGAGGCCTGGGGTCCACTTCTTGGCACTCGGGCATAGACTTGGCCTTCCAGTTGGGCTCATTGGGGGCTTCGGTAGTGGTCTTCATTCTTGGAGGACAGATGGCTGCAGCCCCGTTGGCACTGGAGGGAATCGCATAAGCCCTGGCTCACCCCAGTGGCTCCTGGACACACTCAGCCCCAGCACCATGGGAGGCGGACCTTGGCCAGAGGCCAGCTCTGCCATGGATGGGCAGCTTGTTTAGAAGCCTGTGGTGGCTGCCAGCCTGCCTGGTTAGAAAGTTAAAACCTTCTTTTCCTTCCTCCCTCCCTCCCTCCATCCTTCCTTTTTTCCTTTTCTTTCTTTCATTAAAAAAAAAAACTTTTTTTTTTGAGATGGAGTCTTGCTCTGTTGCCCAGGCTGGAGTGCAGTGGTGTGATCTCGGCTCACCACAACCTCCACCTCCCAGGTTCAAGTGATTCTCCTGCCTCAGCCTCCTGAGTAGCTGGGATTGCGGGCGTGCGCCACCATGCAATACAAAATACTTTTGTCTTTTTAGCAGAGATGGGGTTTCACTCTGTTGGTAATGCTGGTCTCAAACTCCTAACTTAATGATCTGCCTTCCTCGGCCTCCCATAGTGCTGGGATTACAGGCGTGAGTCACAGCACCCGGCCTTAGCAAAACTTTTTTTAGAGACAGGGTCTCCCTATGTTTTCCAGGCTGGTCTTGATCTACTGGCCTCAAGCGATCCTTCCAAAGTGTTGAGATTACAAGAGTCAGACACCGTACTCGGCCTCAAAACTTTGACTTCTTGTTGGACTGATCTTTTCCTAGATGTCATTATTTTATTCATTTTTACTTTTTTTTCAGAGATGAGATCTTTGTGCATCACCCAGGCTGCAGTGCAGTGGCTATCCACAGTTGTGATCATAGCTGGTCGTGACCTCCTGGGCTCAAGTGATCCTCCTGCCTCAGCCTCCTGAATAGCTGGGACTACAGGTGGGTGCCACCACATTTGGCTTACCATTACTTTACAAGGACTTATATCTGTCTTGCCATCTGGAGTCTGCAGACTTCTTGCCAAGGTAAGCTCATGCAGGCCTGTTGTCTGGAACAAGCCTTCTCCAAAATGTCTGCCTTGGTGCTACAGTAGTAATGGTGACAGTCAATAATAGCTTGTTATTGGTCAGGTACTATTCAGAGAACAGAAGTCTCAAAGGGGTCTGGGACTCTGGGGATGGCTGAAACCCTTCTAGGGGTCCACAAGCCAAATTATTATTATTATTTGAGATGGAGTCTTGCTCTGTTGCCCAGGCTGGAGTGCAGTGGTGCGATCTCGGCTCACTGTAACCTCTGCCTCCTGGGTTCAAGCTAGTCTCCTGCCTCGGCCTCCTGAGTAGCTGGGATTACAGGTGTGTGCCACCACGCCTGGCTAATTTGTATATATATATATTTTTTTTTCTGTGAGATGGAATCTCGCTCTGTCACCAGGCTGGAGTGCAGTGGTGCAATCTTGGCTCACTGCAACCTCTGCCTCCTGGGTTCAAGCGATTCTCCTGCTTCAGCCTCCTGAGTAGCTGGGACTACAGGCATCCGCCAACATGCCCGGCTAATTTTTGTATTTTTAGTAGCAACGGGATTTCACCATGTTGGCCAGGATGGTCTTGATCTCTTGCCCTTGTGATCTGCCCGCCTCAGCCACCCAAAGTGCTGGGATTACAGGCGTGAGCCACCGCGCCCGGCCCAGGATGGCCGCTTTTAGGTCGGACCTAAGCTTTGGGAGAACTGGGAACCTGGGCATGAAGTGAGGGTGGGGTGCACTGCCCTGCAGCCCAGCGAGGACAGCTTCCAAGGTCCTGGATAGGATCTTTGATTTTTGCTTTCCTGAGCTAACAACATAAAAATATAAAAATATTTTTTGTATTTTTAGTAGAGACAGAGTTTTGCCATGTTGGTCAGGCTGGTCTCGAACTCCTGACCTCAAATGATCCATCTGCCTTGGCCTTGCAAAATGCTGGGATTACAGACCTGTGCCACTACACCCGGCCTCTTTCCAGGAGCTAACAAAGTGCCTCCTTGTATGACTGATTCCCCAAGAGAGACCCACCCAGGCAGTACTTAGCAAAGGGATAAAGACCACGCCCATCCAAAAGCCCTTTGACTCAACTTTTTTTATTTTTTTTTTCTTTTTGAATGTCATGCAATAATTCACAGTCCCAAGCCCACGGTTTTCAAACAAGATGGGAAAAAAGGAAAAAAGAAGCAAAGGAATTGGTGGTGGTGGTTTTTTTTTCTTCTTTTGTTATTTCAAGCAGGACCAAATGTCAGAAAAAAATGCCTCTTCTCAATCATTAATTTTTCTGTCCTTTTTAAAATTGTTTATTTTTTAAATGGATTTCTGCAGGCAGTAATGGTAGGGTTTGGTATAACCGGCAAGCACTCCTGTGTGTCTGAGAACGTGTGGATGTGGGTGTGTCTGGTGGTGGGTGTGGGGCGCTGGGGTTCCGGTTCCTTCCGGCTTCTTTGCCGCACTCGGCCACCAGCTCTCTTCATCAGGGAAAGGAAAGATTCAATTGAGATGATAAAACTCATCAATAGAAGCTATTTTTTTTTCCCCATTTTTTTTTTTAAAAATGTTTTTTTTTTTTTTTTTTTTTTTTTCTTTTTTCCCAAAGTTCTCCAAAAATAAAAATGGCTGAGTTAATTCAAATCCCTTGGCTGTATGGTTTGTCTGCCCCCTGCCTCCCACCCGAGAGCCCCTGTCGTGGGTGGGGGAGATCGGGGCTGGGTGGGGGGCGCCGTGGCTGCCCAGGAGGGTCTCTTCTGGCTGAGGGTCTCTGCGGGACAGCCTTGTGGCCCAGCCCTGGCCTCTCCAGAGCCTGGGGTCTCCCGGCTGGGCCTCTCCCGGGCCCTCTGTGCTGGGCCCCCGCGGCCTCTGCGCGGCTCCTCGGGTGGGGTGTGTGCGTGGGGTGCGTGGGGGGCCGGGCGGGCGCCACCTCGCCCGGGCTTAGCACCAATCGTCGTCGCTCTCGCTGTAGGGTTCGTGCAGGCCCTTCCTGGAGCCTGGCCCGCGGGGCCTGGCCAGTCCATGCGCCGGATAGTAGCCGTTGGGGAGTCGCCGGTGCCGGGAAGGCGAGGCGCAGGCCGGGCCCGAGGCCCGGGGAGTCCTGGGCGAGCGCCCCGTAGCGCCCGAGGACGCGTGTCGTGCGGGGGGTGGCGCGTCGTAGGCCCCGGCCATGGCCTCCTCGCCGCCCCCGCTGCCCGGGCCGTCGGTCTCGTCGTAGTCGGAGCCTCGGTAGTAGCCGTGGTGCCGGGGACCCGGGGGCCCCTCGGACACGTGCGGGCCGGATGCCGGCCACCGGGCCCCGCCATGGCGACAGGCCCTGGGAGACTCGCTCCGGGCCGGGCCCGGGACCCGCCGCTCCATCCTGGGCGAGCGGCCGCCGCTGTGGCCCCCCGTGGGCGGCCGATCTCCGGCCAGAGGCTCGGCAACGGGGCCTGGGTACCTCCGAGGGCCGCTGGTGGCTGCCCGGGCCGGCCTGGCCACCGCCTGCTGCTGCTGCGGGGGCCCCGAGCCGCCGGCCTTACGGATCACAGGGGAATAGGACACGTGTGGCCGGGGGGTGGAAGGGGTCTGGGGGAGCTGGCGGCGGCCCCGCCGCGGAGTGCTGGTACCAGATGTTGAGGGGGCTGGGCTTCCACTTACGGAACTACTGCCCTACACGAAAATTGAAACAAAGGAAATCAAAAAAAAAGATACAACAAAATCAAAGGAGACACAGGATTGGGAGGGAGGGGGAGGAGAAGGGGACACAGGACATTTGAATGGAAAAAAGCAACAGCCACAGGGAGGAGGGAGGGGAGGAGGCGGAGTGAGACAAAGAGGGAGGGGAGGAATCGAAAACCAACACAACAAAGTGAAAAGAGAAATGAGAAATGGAGTTTTGTAAGTTTCGGGGTTAAAAATAGCAGAAGTTTCAAAAATTACTCACAGGCGTCCAGAGGACAGAAATCATAATCGAAACAAAAAGGGAAGCTGGGTTAAAGGAAAGCGAAGGGTCGGGCGGTGCCCAGAACTCAAATGTGATCCACAACCGAGGAGGAAGCAGCTGCGGGCGGCAGGGAGGGGACGGGGGAGCTGGGGGGACAGTGTGGGCAGCCGGTGGGGTGCCATGTCTGCCGGGCGCCCCTGTGGCTTACGGATAGGATGGGAGGTGGTCACAGCCGGGATTGGGGACCTTTGCCCAGAGTGGCCGTCAGATGGGGGTCCCCGTCTCTCCTCCCGGCCCGTGAGCCCAGCCTGGGATCACTGCGCCGCACCCACCTGCCGGTGCGTCATGTGCTCTCTGCCCTCGCTGGGCGAGCGGGACCAACGCTGGTCCCGGGCCCGCGCCCGGCCGTGGTCCGGCCGTTCCTGGGCATAGCGGTCCTTGTCGGGTGGCGGGGGGTGATGGTGGTGGTGGTGGTGGTGTCGATGCTTCCGATCCTTGGGCCGGCCCCGCTCCTGGTCCCGCTCCTTGGATGGCAGGTCCCCCGATTGGGTGGTCATGCTCAGGTCTGTCCCCAAGCCTGGGCCGGGCGAGACAGACAGATGGTCATGAAGGAGGGCTGGGGCAGATGTGCACACAGAAGGCCACCTGGGAGTGTGGGGGCCCTAGAGATCCCCTGGCCAGAGGCAGGTCAGTGGGTAGTGGGGGCCCAGCCCCCAGGCCCCTGCAGCCACCACCTGGCCCTATCTGTCCCCTCTCCATGGAGGCGTCTCCCTTTCTTCTCCCTTCTTCCTCAATGTCTCCCCTGCCCTGCCTTCTCCTCTCCCGTCCTCTGTTACCCTGGTCCCTGAACCCTGCAGTGCTGCCCACCTGTGTCTACGTCGGTGTAGCGGCCCAGAGAGCGCTCGGAGGCACGGTGGCCGCGGTCGCGGCGCCGCTGGTGGTGCCGCTGGTTCTCCTCGGGTGGGACCCGCTCCAGCGAATAGTCGTCCAGGCGCCGGGCCTTGGGGCCCAGCACGGAGGCCGAGCGCTTCATGGGGCTGGTGTCTGAGATGGTCTGGAGGGGGACAGGCCGATGGGCTGAGGTCAGCAGCTGGCACCAAGTGGTCCCGGTCCTTCCCGCCCCATCGAGGCAGGCTGGCGGTGGCCTTTGGTGACTGGGGTGTAACCATCCTGGGGCAGGGGTCTGGGGGTGCTGTGGGGCCTTGGCTCCCCCTGATGAATCCGGGCCCTGAGTGTGGCCAGGCCTCTGAGGGTGGGACCGAGGACTCCTCTGTCCCTCAGAGACAGGGCTGCTCCTTCTGGGCCCATCCTGGGTTCTGACCAGAAAAATCTGATCCTCACCCTCCAGCCCTGGGGGCCCAGCCAGGGTTGGGCAGGCTCAGGCTGCTCAGAGGGAAGCCCTCTCCACATCCAGGGTGCAAACCTGGGAGCCCTGGCCCACCCACCCTCACCCCTGCCCCAGCCTGCTCTCCTGGGAGGGTGAGAAGCCTCAGCCTCTGTGGCTGGCTGACCTATGGGCTCAGGACCAGGTACCCAGCATGGCAGCTCCTCGTCCTCCCGGCTAACGGGGCTGTGCTCACTGCCCCCCAAGTCTGAGTCCTTCTGGCCAGGCCCAAACTAGGGAGCTCCAGGTGGGGGTGGGGGGTACCCAGGCACCCAAGGCTCTGGGGGGCCCACTGTTTTCCCGGTGCTGCACCCCTGGGTCAAGCCCTGATACAGAGGGTTCTCTGCAGCAGGCAGAGCAGGGAAGGAGGGAGATGGGGCAAATGCCCGCCTCCCAAGATCCAGCCCAGCTGAGTGCTGGTAGCCCTGCTCCAGGCAGGAGCAGCAGGACCAGGGGTCGGTGATGGTGTCAGGGGAAGAAGCTCCCTAGAAAGAGGTGCAGGGTGGGCCAGGCTCTTGGAGAGCTGGTGTCCCCCAGCGTGGGGGTCCTGAAGAGAAGGGGGTAGGGGTGAGGATGGGGATGTCCCCACCCCACCAGGGCGCATGGGGGGCACACACAGGACACCACACACGAGGATGGGACTCCATGGGGGGAGAGGGTGCGATCGGCAAAGAAAGGGTGGGGTCCGGGGACGGAGAGATGACGGGACTCCCTGGAGGGGGGGTGGGGAGGAAGAGGGGCCGGAGCCCTGCTGGTGCTGGGTGGGCGAGGTACATACACTGAGGTTATTCCCACGTGGCCGGCCCCTCCTCCTCTGTCACAGCCCCATGGGATGGTGCACACAGAAAAAACAGAAAGAAGAAAATAAATATAAAAGGCAAGAGGGAGAGTGAGGTGGCGGTGCAGGGAGAGAAGCCAGGGAGGTGGGTGGCACTGGTGTTAGGAGAAATTGGAGAGAGGAGGCAGGAGGAAAAGAAAAGTTAAAGTCCTGGCAGGTGGGTGTCCCGGGCCCCCGGGGCTGGTGTCCTCCATTGCCATGGGTACAGAGGAGACAGACAGGAGATGCAGACAGACAGATGGCACAGGCACGGGACCGACAGGTAGGATGGTGCGGCCACGAGCCCCTGGCCCTGGGCTCCGCCCCATGCGATGCACACCCCAGCCCCGGGCTCCAGCTGATGCTCAAAGCTTCCACATGGTGGCCATCGGCTAGGCTTGTCCCAACCCTCTCCTGGGGCCTAGCAGCTCGGTCCTGAGGGGCAGCGGCATGCATGCTGGGTGCTCCCCAACCTACGTTCCCAGCAGCCAGAGGCCGGGCCCTCGGGCGACCCTGGTCCAGCCAGGCACAGCACAGCCTTGCCCCGCACAGATGCCACGGCACAGCACATGGAAAGCTTGCCACAGCCACATATAACACACGCCAGGGCCAGGCTCCTGCAGCCACGCCCTGTTCTCCTCCAATGGTGGGCTGCGTGCATGGCCCCTGCCACAGGTCAGGTGGGCAGCCAGCCATGCCTTGGGGCCCTCTGTCCTGTGAGCCCGGGCCAACGGGATCACCTGCAGGTGGGCCTGGCAGCTGAGTGTAGCAGCCACACACAGACACACATCAAGCACACACCCCTGTCCCCCCGTTCCCAGTGGCTCCCACAGAGACCAGACGGAAATGCAAACCCAGCTGCAGCTAGACCCATCCCAGGCTCTGCTACTGCATTCTAGGACCTGCTAAGTTCCCATACGCAGACACGTGTGCATGTATGTGTATACGCGCAGTATGTATATGCCCATGTGTACATGCACGTGTGTAATGTATGCGCCTGAGTAGGCGCATATCTGCACGTGTGTGTGTGTGTAGGGCTGGTCATGCCAGGTCTCACCTGGCCCTGACGAACCTCACTGTACCCACAAATCTCCCGTCTGCAACCTCCAACCAGGGCAGCCAGAGACCATTTTGCAGTGCCTGCTGCCCTCTGCCCTGGGGGAGCCCTTCCCTCTCTGTCCTCTGTGAGGAAGGAGGGTCTGCGGGTGCTCCAGGTGTGGCCATGTGGTGGGTGGGGCCTGCAGACTGCTTCAGAGGCCGCGGGAGTCCCTACCCAGGCCTCAGTCTGGCAAAGAAGGGATGTGCTGGGCTGCCTGTGGCGGGTCCGGCCCTGCCCAGTGCAGAGGGAGAGGTCCCCAGGGCAGTGGTGAAAGCCCTCACCTGGTTCTCTGCAGGGAGGCGGGGCATGGAGGCGGCCCGGCCCTGGCCTTCCATGGGGAGGTAGTGCTCGCTGTCGGAGTAGCCATCTCTGCCCATCGCTCGCATCTCCACGGACTGCGGGGTACATGGTGAAGCTGGATGAGCCCTGGGGCCTGACCCCCAGGTCCCTGGTGTCTGCGGAGCTGCAGGGGTGTGTGTGGGCTGGGATGCCTCCCTCCTGAACCGCCCAGGCCTGGGAGCTGTTGGAGAGTCGGGAGACAGAGGCACCTGAGAGTTAGGCTGGCTGTTGGGCATGTCGGTCGGGGGGCCTCGCTCCGGGCTCCACGTGCCTGTCTTCTGGAACATTTCCTGGGCGCGCTGGGTCACCCAGGATGGGCTTTCCTTGAGGCCGCTTTCGTGAGCCATCCTGCATGGGGGACAGAGGCCGGGGTAGTGGTGGGTGCTTGGGTGGCTTCCAGAACCTGGGGACCATGGCACCCCCATGCTCCACCTCCCTCGCAGGGGCAACACTCACAGGGCTCCTCCTGGGTCCAGCTGGGTGGAGGGGAGGGCATTCTGGCCGGGCCCCTCCTCCTGCGTTGGGGATGGGGGCTCCATGCGCTGGAACATGAGGGGTGTCCGGTCCTGGGGAGGGGGGCAGAGGGCAGATTGAACAAGGTAGTCGGACAGAGATACCCAGAAGGCATTGTGACATCCCAAGTACAGACACACACACACACCCAGCACTCAGGTCTCATCCATCTAGATCCTTCCTGCCAATTCCACCCAGAACTGGACCACTTCTCCCCCTTCCACCCAAGTAACAGCCCCAACCTGGTCCTGCCTCTCATCTCCTGCTGGAACACTGCAGGTGCCTTCTCCCGCTCCTACCTTCAACCTCGCTGTTTCTCCCACAAGAGCCACCAGAGGGCGCCTGTGAGCACCCGAGGCAAGTCAGATCCCACCTCTGCTTAGAACCTTCCATGGCTCCCACTTCACGTGGGGTAAAAGCCAGAGTCCTTCCTTCATCTCCCATGGCCCTGAAGGATCTGCCCTGTCCCCTCCTTGCCCTTGTCTCCTCCCTGCTCTTTTCTGCCACAATGGCCTCTTTGCTGTTCCCCAAACAACCCAGGCACAGTCCAGCCTCAGAGCTTTTGCACTGGCTGTTCCCTCTGTCTGAACACCCTTCCAGGTGTTGCTTAGCTCACCACCTCTCCCTTTTTCTTTCAAGCCTTTGCTCACAGGTCCCCTTCTCAGGGAGGCTCCCCGACCACCCATTTCCCATTGTGTCCCCTCCTCTGCTGGGCACTCCTATCTCCTGGGTTCTTCTCCATTTTTCCTGACACTTCTTCCTCTTTGCTGGATGCTATGTGATTCAGTCATTTGTTACTGTTGGCATCTTCCCCACTTGGAATATCTGCTCCCTGAGGGCAGGGATTCTGGCCTGTTCTGCCCACGGCTGCACCCCTAAGGGCCGAGAACAGCACCCTGCATACAGTAGGTACTCAAAAAGTGTTGGTGGAGCAGCTGAATGAATCCACATTATGTGTCCTTGGTAAGAACGTTTTTTTTTTCCCCAGACAGGGTTTTGCTCTGTTGCCCAGGCTGGAGTGCAGTGGCGTGGTCTCGGCTTGCTACAACCTCCACCTCCCAGGTTCAAGTGATTCAGCCTCCCAAGTAGCTGGGACCACAAGTGCATGCCGCCACATGCAGCTAATTTTTTTTTTTTGTAGAAATAGGGGTCTTTCTATGTTGCCCAGGCTGGTCTCCCACTCCTGGCCTCAGGTGATCCTCCCATCTTGGCCTCCCAAATAGCTGGGACTATAGGTATGCATCACCATGCCTGGCTAATTTTTTAGTCTGTAAAGATGGACTCTTACTGTGTTGCCCAGGCTGATCTCGAACTCCTGGCCTCAAGCGATCCTGCCGCCCCAGCCTCTCAAAACACTGGGAATACAGGTGTGAGCTGCCCTAGGGCTCAGCCACCCTCCTATTCCACTTGGTTCCCATGGTGACATGCAAGCCACTGTCCCCAGCCCGGGGTTTCCCCGGGGTGACGAATAACGCACCTGCTCTTCACGCATGGCCTGCAGCTTCTTGGCCTTGCTCTGGCGGTAGTACTCCATGATCATCATGGCTGCATAGATCTTCCCCACCGTCAGGTCCGTGGCTGGGGGCACACACACGGCCAGCTCACCATGGGCAGGTCTCCTTGGGGCCCTTGTCCTGCATCCGTGTGCACCAGCCTGGGCCCACACTCTCCTCAGACCTCCTCTTTCCCTCCCTCTCCATGCATCCAGGTGGATGGGATCCCAGGGCGGGGCTTGGCTCTTACATTTGTGAGGGGTGACCAGCAGGTCCAGTGTCTTCTGGGACAGGTTGGGCCAAATCGCCATCATCTCCTTCCGCAGCTCGGCATCCATCTGCTGTTTGTCAGCTCCTCCTGCAATGGGGGTGCAGACAGACCCTGACTGCCTGTCTGGGTGCCAGCCGGTCTCTGGGTCAGCTGCAAAGCCAGTGGCTCCTGAGATCTTTTTTTTTTTTTTTTTTTTGAGACGGAGTCTTGCTCTGTAGCCCAGGCTGGAGTGCAGTGGCTCCATCTCTGCTCACCGCAACCTCTGCCTCCTGGGTTCAAGCGATTCTCCTGCCTCAGCCTCCTGAGTAGCTGGGATTACAGGCGTGCGCCACCATGCCTGGCTAAGTTTTTGTATTTTTAGTAGAGATGGAGTTTCACCATGTTAGCCAGGATGGCCTTGATCTCCTGACCTTGTGATCCGCCAGCCTCAGCCTCCCAAAGTGCTGGGATTACAGGGGTGAGCCTGCATGCCTGGTCCCCACGGGGTCTCCAGCTCCCCCACAGCCTGGCCTGGAGGCGGCCCTGGCGGCACTGGTGGGATGACATCTGGACTCCGCTTCTCGGCAGGGCCAGGACCATGGAGCAGTTGCGTGGGAGACAGCCCAGCACGGACAGCAGCAGGACGACCCGGGGCCCAATATTGGCTCCCAGCTATTGACTGCATGACTTAGGTGTCTCTACCACTTGGTGCCTCAGTTTCTCCATCTGTGAAATGGAGACAGGCCGGGTGTGGTGGCTCAGGATCACGCCTATAATCCCAGCACTTTTGAGAGGCCAAAGTGGGTGGATCACTTGAGGTCAGGAGTTCGAGACCAGCCTGACCACTGCAACCTCTACCAAAAATACAAAATTAGCCAGGCATGGCGGTGCATGCCTGTAATTCCAGCTAATCGGGAGGCTGAGGCAGGAGAATCGCTTCAACCTGGGAGGCGGAGGTTGTGGTGAGCCGAGATCGTGCCACTGCACTCCAGCCTGGGCAGCAAGAGCAAAACTCTGTCTCAAAAAAAATAAAGGAGACGACAGCAAGAGTACTTGTTTGTCTTACCTGGTTGTTGCTGTTTTTTTTTTTAGACAGATTCTCGCTCTGCTCCCAGGCTGGAGTGCAGCAGTGATGCAATCTCGACTCACTGCAACCTCCGCCTTCCGGGGGTTCAAGAGCTTCTCCTGCTTCACCCTCCTGAGTAGCTGGGACTACAGGCACGCACCACCATGCCCGGCTACCACCTGGTTGTTTGATGATCAAAGTAATGTGCATGCAGCCTTGGGACAAGGCTGGGATGCCCTGGAGCATCCGCAACAGAGGAGGTTTTGGTTTTATTTTTTGAGACAGGGTTTTGCTCTGTCACTCAGGCTGGAGTGCGGTGGCGCAATCATAGCTCACTGCAGTCTCCGCCTCCTGAGCTCAAGCGATCCTCCCACATCAGCCTCCCTAAATGTTGGAATTACACACGAGAGCCACTGTGTGTAGCCCAGAGGAGGTTTTTTCCCCCTTTCCCAAGTCTCCACTGCCGTGGACATGGCCTCAGCCTGCCGCCAGTCCCTGGTCCCTCACCCCAGTCATGGTGGTCCTTCAGGCTGTCTGCCGGTATTTCCTGGCCTTCCGACCGGAGTGCACGGGAGGGTTCCTCCTGTGGTTGGCAGGGCCATGTGATGAGTTCTTGTTAATGGGGTGTGCACCACATGATGTGCCACTTTGGACCAGAGTATTATTATCATCATTGAGATGTAGTCTCGCTCTGTCGCCCAGGCTGGAGTGCAATGGCGCAATCTTGGCTCACTGCAACCCCTGCCTCCTGGGTTCAAGCGACTGTCCCGCCTCAGCCTCCTGAGTAGGGGGGATTATAGACACCCACCATCATGCTTGGCTAATTTTTATATTTTTGTAGAGATAGAGTTTTACCATGTTGGCCAAACTGGTCCTGAGCTCCCGACCTCAGGTGATCTGCCTGCCTCGGCCTCCCAAAGTGCTGGGATTACAGGCATGAGCCACCACGGCTGGCCTATTTATTTATTTATTTTGAGATGGAGTTTTTACTCTGTTGCCCAGGCTGCAGTCCAATGGCGCGATCTCGGCTCACTGAAACCTCCGCCCCCGGGATTAAGCGATTCTCCTGCCTCAGCCTCCTGAGTGGCTAGGATTACAGGCACCTGCCACCACGCCCGGCTAATTTTCCCTATAGTTCATTCTAATGATGTGTCTTGGGCCACGTGGTATCAGTTTGACCTCTGGAGGGACTGGAGACTGAGTAACCACATGACAGACCCCCAGTAAAAACCCCGGGGCACGAAGGCTCAGGTGAGCGTCCTGGCTGGGAGTACACCGTGCCTGCTGTCACACTGCAGGGAGAATTAAGCATCGTCTCAGCAACTCCACTGGGACCAGACAACTAGAAGCCCACACCTGGTGTCTCCTGGACCCTTCCCCAGATGCTCTTCCTTTCCAGATATTATGTTTTTGGATTTTTTTTTTTGAGATGGAATTTCACTCTTGTTGCCCAGGCTGGAGCACAATGGCGCGCTCTTGGCTCACTGCAGCCTCCTCCCGGGTTCAAGAGATTCTCCTGCCTCAGCCTCCTGAGTACCTGGGATTATAGGCATGCGCCACCATGCCCCACTAATTTTGTATTTTTAGAAGAGACAGGGTTTCTCCATGTTGGTCAGGCTGGTCTTGAACTACCGACCTCAGGTGATCCACCCACCTTGGTCTCCCAAAGCGCTGGGTTTACAGGCATGAGTTACCGCGCCTGGCAGATTTTTGTTTGTTTGAGACAGAGTCTTGCTCTGTCGCCCAAGCTGGAGTGCAGTGTTGCAATCTTGGCTTAATGTAGCCTCTGTCTCCTGGGTTCAAGGGAGTCTTGTGCCTCAGCCTCTTGAGTAGCTAGGATTACAGGTGTGTGCCACCACGCTGGGGTAATTCTTTTTTTTTTTTTTTTTTTTGAGATGGAGTTTTGCTCGTCGCCCAGGCTAGAGTGCAATGGCGTGGTCTCAGCTCACTGCAACCTCAGCCTCCTGGGTTCAATCGATTCTCCTACGTCAGCCTCCCAGTTAGCTGGGATTACAGATACCTGCCACCACTCCCAGCTAATTTTTGTATTTTTAGTAGAGATGGGGTTTTGTCATGTTGGCCAGGCTAGTCTCGAACTTGTGACATCAAGTGACCCGCCCACCTCACCCTCCCAAAGTGCTGAGATTACAGGCGTGAGCCACCACTTCTGGCCCTTTGGAGATTTTTTTTTTTTTTGGGCTAGAGTCTCACTCTGTCCAGCCTGGAATACAGTGGCAGAATCTCAGCTCACTGCAACCTCCGCCTCCTGGGTTCAAGAGATTCTCCTACCTCAGCCTTCCAAGTAGCTGGAATTACAGGAGCCTGCCACCACGCCCCACTAATTTTTGCATTTTTAGTAGAGATGAGGTTTCACCATGTTGGCCAGGCTGGTCTGGAACTCGTGACCTCACGTGATCCGCCTGCCTGGCCTTCTTAAAGTACTGGGTTTATAGGCACGGGCCACTGTGCCCGGCCCTTTACAGATTTTAATCTGTATTCTTTGACTGTAATAAACTGTAACTGTGAGTATAAAAACTTTTCTCAGTTCTGACTTCTTCTAGGGAATCACTGAACCTGTGGGTGGTTTTGGGACCCCTGAACACAGATCTGCAGGGTGCCACAGCAGCTGAGTTATCATGGCATTACATATGAGTGGGGGCATTGTTAGACCCATTTTACAGATGAAGGAACTGTGGCAGGCAGAATTCAAAAGCTGCCCGTCCACCAAGATTCTAGTTATTCAGTCAAACACTAATCTAGGGACCACTGCCCAGGCTATGAAGGGACTTTGCAGATATAATTAAATACTGGCGAGGTGGCTCATGGCTGTAATCCCCGGACTTTGGGAGGCCAAAGCTGGTGGATCACCTGAGGTCAGGAGTTCGAGACCAGTCTGGCCAACATAGCGAAACCCCATCTCTACTAAAAATACACACACAAAAAAGCTAGCCGGGCGTAGTGGCGGCCACCTGTAATCCCAGCTACTCAGGAGGCTGAGGCAGGAGATTTGCTTGAGCCTGGGAGGCGGAGGTTGCAGTGAGCCGAGATTGCACCGTTGTACTTGAGCCTTGGCAACAAGAGTGAAACTCTGTCTCAAGAAAAAAAAAAAATTAAAATATCAAGTCAGCATTCCTCAAAATACAGAGATTTTTAGGGTAGGCCTGCTCCAATCAGGTGAGCCCTTGTAAAGCATAATATTCTTTCTGCCTAGTGGCAGATGGGGAAGTCAGAGAGAACGGGAGCACACGGAGGACTACATGCATCCCCAGGAGCAAAAAGCGAAAAGCCAGTGATAAAACAAGACCTCAGTCCTACCAGCCATAAGAACATGAATTCTGCCCACACCTGAATGAACTTGGAAGTAGATTCTCCCCCAGATTCTCCAGAGAGGAGCCCAGCTTGGCTGACACCTTGATTTCAGCCTCGAGAGACCCTCAGCAGAGCACCCAGTCTAGCTTCGGGGACGTCTGACCTACAGGACTGTGAACTGAGAAATGGGTGTGTCTTAAGCTGCTACATCTGCGGTCACCATATAGCCTTGACCTCACGGTCCCCAGTGATCCTCCCACTCCAGCCCTCCAAGTAGCTGGGAGCGCAGGTACACATCACCACACCTGGCTAATTTTAAAATTTTCTGCAGAGACGGGTCGCTCTGTGATCTGGAACTCCTGACCTCGAGTGATCCTCCTGCCTCAGCCTCCCAAAGTGCTGGGATTACAGGCGTGAGCCACTGCGCCCAGCCAACTTTTAAATTTTTTGTAGAGATGGAGTCTCACTATGTGTCCACTATCAGAGCTCACTGCGGCCTCCAACTCCCGGCCTCAAGCGAGCCTCTCACCTGGGCCCCCATGCCTGGCCACAGATCTCTCCATTTACTCTGAGCTCATACAGTCTCCTGGCTTACTCTGTCAGCATCTGATGCCTGATTGCTTTATGGCCCCAGCCCGGCCTGGAGCCCCTGGCTGCTCCCCATCTCCATGTGCCACAGCCAACAGCCATGCCTGCCCTTCATGCCCAACCTGCCCCTCCCACCTCTCCCCTGACTCAGGATCTGGCTGCTCTGTTCTTCCAGAGCTCAGGCCCGACACTGGGGGTGTCTTTCATGTGTCTCTTTCCCCACCACCCCTCATTCCACCGTCGCTCATCCTGCTGGCTGACCCTCAGGTGCTATCCAGTGTCTGAATGCTCTACACCCCACCCCCTAGATCTTTTTTTCCCTTTTTTGAGAGGGAGTCTCACTGCGACACCCAGGCTGGAGTGTAACGGCGCGATCTCGGCTCACTGTAACCTTCACTTCCCAGGTTCAAGTGATTCTCCTGCCTCAGCCTCCCGAGTAGCTGGGACTACAGGCGCATACCACCATGTCTAGCTAAATTTTATATTTTTAGTAGAGATGGGGTTTCACCATGTTGGCCAGGCTGGTGATCCTGACCTCAAGTGATCCACCCACCTCGGCCTCCCAAAGTGCTGAGATTACAGGCGTGAGCCACCGTGCTCGGCTGAGTCACTAGATCTAAGCTGCCACCCTGTCTCCACCGGGATGGTATCAGCAAGCCCCACCCTGGCCTCCTCCTGGTCTCTCATCCCCACTGTGGCCAGAGGGAACCTGTTCAAATGTGAGTTGGGTCAGGTTCCTCTTCTGCTCTGAGCCTGCGTGGCACACTCTCACTCAGAGCGTGAGTCAGCTCAATGCCCTGGGTGTCCCGTGTTCACCCCCACCCCTGCATCAGGGCCTCTGCCAGTCCTTCTGCCTGGAGCACCTTCCCGCCAGGGATCCACGAGACTCACTGCCCCACTTCCTCAGTGGGGGCCTCCCCGTCCACCTAAAGTGTAAGCTGCTGGGTTCTGCATGCTTAGACGGGTACCTGGTACGTTGAGGGGTTGCACTAAGTATCTGCCAAATGGGCCAGCTGTGGTGGCTCATGCCTGTAAAACCAGCACTTTGGGAGGCCGAGGCAGGAGGACTATTTGAACCCAGGAGTTTGAGACCAGCCTGGGCAACCTGACGAAACCCCACCTCTATTAAAAAAATAAAGTAGGCCAGTTGTGGTCGCTCATGCCTGTAATCCCAGCACTTTGGGAGGCTGAGGCAGGCGGATCACGCGGTTAGAGGAGTTCAAGACCAGACTGGCCAACATGGTGAAACCCCGTCTCTACTAAAAAATACAAAAATTAGCTGGGCATGGTGGCTCATGCCTGTAATCCCAGCTACTTGGGAGGCTGAGGTAGGAGAATCGCTTGAGCCCAGACCCGGGAGGTGGAGGCTGCAGAGCGAGGCTCCATCTCAAAAAAAAAAAAAAAAAGAATTAGGGGGGGCCCCCTCGCTCGCCCCTTTGGGGTTGTGAGGTTGGTGGATCTCTTGAGGTCAAGAGTTCAAGACCAGCCTGGCCGACATGGTGAAACCCCATCTCTACCCAAAATATAAAAAATTAGCCAGGCGTATATGCCTGTAATCTCCGCTATCGGGAAGCTGAGGCAGGAGAATCGGGAGGTGGAGGTTACAATGAGCTGAGATCGTGCCACTGCACTCCAGTGTGGGTGACAGAGGGAAACTCTGTCACCAAAAAAAAAAAAAAAATTAAGGGAGTATGGTGGTGAGTGCCTATAGTCCCAGCTACTGGGGAGGCTGAGGTGGAAGGATTGCTTGAGCCTGGGAGGTCAAGGCTGCGGTGAATTGTGATCATGACACTGCACTGCCCAAGACTCTTTCTCAAAAAAAAGCCCCCAAAACCAAAAACCCTGTAGAACGAATGAGGGGAAGAGTGAATGAAGAGGGCGGTGTCAGCAGCTCCTCTAGTTTGTGGCAGGGAGGGGGACCCCCAGCTCCACCCTGTCCACCTTTCGGCACCCGCCCCCTCCCTTCCTTACCCTTGGCGATCTTGATGTCCAGGGCTGTGCGGATCAGAGCCATGAGGGTGGAATTGAAGTGGACGGTGTTGTCATCTGCCACGGGCAGGTCCATCCGCAGAAGCCTCTACAGAAAACCCAAGGTGAGGGCAGTCATTCCTGGGCATCCCTCCTGGGTCTCCCGTGAGCCACGCCCACCCCTACCCAGGGAGTCCCAGGAAGAACTCTGAAGGCGGGCAGAGGCTGAGGCGTTCCCTACGTAGGTTACCTGTCCTAGTACTCAGTTTCTCTTGGTGGGCTGCAGGGAGGGGACGAGGGCTCTCCTACACTTCTGTTCCCCTGCCCTCCCCTTTCTCCCTCTATGTGCTTGACCTGAGAGCTGGTATTTCCAGAGCTGGCCTCAATCCTTCCCTGCCTCGTTCCGCCCCAGAGTTCTTCTGGACGGCCCCGTTTCGGTCTGATCCCAAAGAAAAAGAGCACAAGCTGGATTTGAGCAGCACGTGCAACAGCCAAGGCTGAGGGGGCCGGGGCCACAGCCGAGGGTGGGGGCGCCACCGGCTCCCCACCCCCACCTCCCGGCTTGGCCAGACCAGGACAGACCAGATGGGCAGAGACCACATCATTCCTCTGAGAAGCGGCAGGCAGGCAGCCCCCCACTGACGGGGCAGGCCCCTCGCAGGCATGCAGCGAGGCTGTGACACAGACAGCACAGACGGGGCGCATGCAGACGGAATCTCGAGACTCATTCATAGCTCCGTGGGAAGTGTATCTCAGGGACTTGTCCAGATCTTGGCTCTCTGTGCAATGGCAGGGGGAAGGGATGAGGGGCATTCCTGTGGCCCAGGGAAGAAAAGATTCCCCATGTCCCAGGCAGGGGTTCTGTCCACCGTGCTGGGTGGCATGGGAGAGGATGCCAGGCTGGTGTGCACCAGCCCAGGCTGGGGTGGCACAGAGAAGGGGGGTGAGGTCGAGTTGGGTGGGGATTCCGACACACATGGGCAGGAAACACAGAGCTAGAGATGGGGAGAGGAATGGTAAGCTCAGAGCAGGACACTAGAGGAGACACTGGGGCAAGGTGGGGAAGGAGCTGGGAAACAGAGAAACACAGACTGAGCCTCTGTGCACAGTTGTGCAGGCTGTGCACTGCACAAAGTGCTCCCATCTTGGAAATGATACATAGATGTACTTATTTATTAAAATATTTTTTGCTTTTTGTAGAGATGGGGTCTTGCTATGTTGGCCAGGCTAGTCTCGAACTGGGCTCAAGTGATCCTCCCATCTCAGCCTCCCAAAAACACTACGATTACAGGCATGAGCCACGATGCTTGGCCTCCAATTTGTGCATTAAATACAACAGCTTCCCAGCTAAGAGCAGACAAGTGTCTTGTTCTCGCTACATTGGCGGACTGCAACAATTTTCCGATGGACACGTTTTGTAGAAAGGGTGCCTTTTTCAAATTTGCACCGAGCTGTCTGACAGACCAATGGTGGGCCTGCACCAAGACGGGGAGGGGAAGGGCTCTTCCTCCCTCTCTTGCATGCGCACACACATCCAACTACGCAGACACTGAGAAGTGACTTGAGGAACACGGGAGGGGAGCGACTGGTGCGGGGAGAGGCTCCTTGTCTGAGACGCTGGTGGGCCAACCTTGTCCCCGGCTTTGACTGAGAAGTGAGGGGGACATATAGGTTAGGTGAGGAGTGGTGCACAGAGGAAGGAAAGAGAGGAGCTTGTGGGGAGGTGGCGACACGGGGCGGGTACAGATAGCACTGATGGATGGGGATGCAGGGAAGATCAAGGCGGACGGGAGAACAGGTTGACAGGGTAGTATTTTTTGGGTGGGGAGAATCTTTAAAGGTCATCCCAGAACTTCTCGTGGATGAGTGGAGGAAACAGAGCATCTGTCCTCGGGCGCCAAGGAAGATTCCAGGACAGGGATCTAGAGGGGTGGCCCGGCCCAGCCGCTTGGCGGCAGGACGCTCGTGTTCTCAGCCAGCATGCACCACCCCCCGTCGGCCATGGTGCCTGCCCGCCCCAGGCCCCGCCAAGGCAGCGTGCATGGCCTGCATCAGTGTGCCACCGTCCAGGGGTCCAGCTGCGGCCGCCTGCCCACTCTGGAACAATGGAGAGGCATGTTGGGGTGTCTTGGGCAGATTAGGGACAGGGGCTGGGGACGAAACTCCGTGGGAGGGAAGAGAGGGGAAGAGAGGTTCTTGGTGCTCCTTGGAAGGTCTCCAATCCCCCAAGGCCCTAGGTCAGAGATCAGCTTCAGGTGTGCGCGGGGTGGGGAGCTGGGGGCTCGAGGCACAAAAGATGGGCCCGGGACCTTGCCTGCTCTCGGGGGCTTAAGCCCCTCTCTGCAAGGCGCCTGTCCCGGCCTGGGCATGGGGGGCAGAAGTGGGAGGCGTGGGTTTTGACTCCCTGGAGAAGCGTGTTTGTTTCCAATTTGGTACCTGGGAGACCAGGTGCAAGGGGACCTGGGCGCTCCCCTCCCCCTCCCCCCGGCGTGTCGGCCATAATGGAGTCTCAGAACACGAAGACACTCATCAGAAAGGACGGACACAGTGTGCTGCTTGGAATCGAGGGATGGTCATGATCAGTTCACTCGAGAAAAGAAAAAAAAGAATCAAAAACAAGAAGAGAAACGCTGGAAAAAGAGAGTCGGCTGGGTGTTTCTGGTCAGCACTAAAAAAAATAAAAAAGGGAAAAAACAAAAAAAAACCCAGCGCCTGGACATCGGTGGTCGGCAAGGGTAGTCTACCTTGTAAGCCACTCTGGCCGGGCACTTCTTCCCCAGACCCAGGGGCGGAGACATGTGTCTCAGCATCTGATACATGTCCAGGTAAGGCATGCGGCCCCTGGCAGCACCGAAAACACAAAAACAAAACGGGAATGGGAACAGAGAACCAAAGGAAGAGGGGTGGGGAGGAACAGAAGAAAGAAAAAAGAAATCCACACGATCCGAAAAAATAGAGAGAGAAAGATGCAGAGAATGACAAAATAGATATTTCAAATCAATGGAAAAGAGGAGAAAAAAATGGAAGAAAAGGTCATTAAAAAAAAGATTACTTCACTGCTCGGGAGCAGGGAGAGAGAGAAAAGAGAAAAGTCAGATTCAGCTTGGGCTCTGAGCTATAGTTCTGGAGGGATGTGGAGGGAAGGGGGATTCTCACTTTGGAAGACATACAGCCATGCTTTTGTTCACTTTTTTTTTTTTTTTTTTTTTAAAGAGACAGGGTTTCCCTCTGTTGCCTAGGTTGGAGTGCAGTGGTGTGATCATAGCTCACTGCAGCCTCCACTTCCTGGGCTCAAGCGATCCTTCTCCCTCAGCCTCTGGAGTAGCTGGGACTACGGGCACTTGCAATCATGCCCAACTAATTTTTTTTATAGAGAAGGGAGTTCTTGCCATGTTGCCCAGGCTGGTCTTGAACTCCTGGGCTCAAGTGATCCTCCTGCCTTGGCCTCCCAAAGTGCTGGGATTATAGGCGTGAGCCACTGCACCCAGCCATCATTGCCATTTCTAAAGTTGGGTCATGTTCTCTGTTTTGGCTGAGGCTGGTCTCTGAGGGGGCCTAGGTGGGGAGGAGGGGCTGGGGCTGGGGTGGGGAGGTGGGCTGGGGCTTTGGGAGGTGAGGGGTGGAAGGGGAGAGTGTGGAGGTGATGGTGGGGGGGAGAAATGCAAAGTTACAATCCCCCAGGGGATGTGTCTGATTTGGGGTGCCGTGGAGACCCCAGGATGGGCAGCTTCAGCTAAGAGCAAGCAAAGATGGCTGAAGGCTGAAGGGAAGGAAGAAATATGTTCCATGCTTCATCGGTCTACATGACTGCATTCTGTTGGCTAAGAGAGTTTTCTAGTTTAATGCAAGAGAGAGAGATGGCTCTGTTTTTTAGATATATATATATATATATATATATATGAAATATATATATTGAAGAACCCCAAGCCACACTCATTCCATGGATGCTAGCAGGTTTTAGTGGAAGTCAAACCTTGCAAGCAACCCTATGAGGACATTTCTTGCCTAAGCCGAGAGGGGGAGATATTACTCGCAATAAACTGTACATATCCTTATAATGAATCCGACCGCTGAAAGGAGAAGAAAGGGGGTTAGTGCAGGCAGTGGGTTCACACAGGCTCCCTGGGCACACGGCGAGGTCATGATGCTTGAGGCAGGGGTCTCCCTGGCTTGCAGGAGTGGGAGAGACTTGGGACAAGTGAAAGTCTCCAGACACTGGGGAGACCCAGGGCTGGAGGATTTCAGTCGGGGTGTGCCAGGGGTTCTGGACTGCAGGGCACCTCCCCCGGGGCTCTCTCTGCATCTGCCTCCTCCACAATCTACATGGGCTATGGGGGGGGGGAATAGAGTGTGGAATAGAGGACTTGGGGACAGCATCCAACTGCTGTGACCTAAAATCAAAAGAGGTAGAGTTAGGAACCAGCCAAAAGCCAAGCCCCACACCCACGGCTCTCCCCAGCCTCTCGGTCTCCTGGAGGACGTACCTGACGCTTCGGGAGTAGCCAAGACCACCTCCTGCCCACCTTCCTTGTGGGGCCTCCTCTCCAGCACTGAGGCCAGAGGAAGATGGGGCTTAGCCTGCTGAGGGCCCCCCAGTAATGCTTCTTTAGGCCCCAAGCCCAGCCTGGACTAGAATCCTCAGTCAGTGGCTGCTGGGCTCCAGGTATTTGAACAGATCCCTGAGTGTCCTTCAAGGCTTGGTGTTGGGTGAGCACTCAATACACGTGTATAAGTTGGAACCCACCCTCTGAAACCATTGCCTGTCAGTGAAGAGGAGGCCCTCTGGTGTCTACCCAGATGGGAGCACCCACTCCCTTTGTGGCCACAAAGATGCAAGGGCCCCTGAGGCTCTGTGCCCTCCCTGGCCTGTGTGACCTCTCATTCCAAGGTTCACAGGTCCCAGCAGGAGCTGAGTTCTGCCACCTGGATGTTGTAACCCATCCTGCCAAGAGCAGGCTAGCTCTCCTTCCCACACTTGCAGGAGAACTGAGGCTGAGGCACTGATGGTTTTCTCCCTGGAGCCTGGCTAATGCATCCTCACCATCTGGAGACTTCGCAGTGAGAGACGGGAGAAGCTCGTAGGAGGAGAGGGCTCTTCAGGACACGTCATGGCTGATGCCCTCCCTCATTTTCCAGAAGTCCAGGGTTTGGGCAGCGTTAGCACCCCACGTGTCTAATCTGGGGTATGCAAGGGCGATGATTCTTACGCCTTCTCTCCTAACTGAACCTGTGAGACCCCTGCGAGGACCCCTGGAGCCCAGTGCTCCCGGGTCGGGTCCTGACCTAGCCCGTGTTCCAGTTCCCAGGAGAGGCGTGTATTGTGGCTGGAGGACGTGGAGTGGTCTCTTACCAAGCTGCAGGGTCATACTCGGCCCAGACACGCACGTACTCATCCAGGTGGTGGGGGCCCAGGATGGAGGAGTCTCGGGTGAGGTACTCGAAATTGTCCATGATGACGGCGACAAAGAGATTCAGCATCTGTGGGGACACCGGGGACCAAGATGGAGTGGCGGCAGAGACGGAGGGAATGAACGAGTGAGGGTGAAGGATACAGACAGACAGACACACCCAAACACATGTACACAGAGGCCCAGATGGAGCGAGGGATAGAGAGAAGATGGGAAAGGAAATGAGACAGACAGATGGGGGGACAGAAAGGTGACGCTCACGCACACGAGGAGGGCCAGTGAGGGAGATCAAGTGGAGAGATGGAAGAGACGGACAGACAGAAAGAGATGGAGAGAGATACGAAGAGACAAAGACTGGCCGGGCGCGGTGGCTCACGCCTGTAATCCCAGCACTTTGGGAGGCCGAGGTAGGCAGATCACTTGAGGTCAGGAGTTCAAGACCAGCCTGGCCAACCCGGTGAAACTCCATCTCTACTAAAAATACAAAAATTAGCTGGGTTTGGTGGCATGCGCCTGTAATCCTAGCTACTTGGGAGGTTGAGGCAGGAGAATCGCTTGAACCTGGGAGGTGGAGGCTGCAGTGAGCTGAGATCGTGCCACTGCACTCCAGCCTGGTGACAGAGGGAGACTCTGTTTCAAAGAAAGAAAAAAGAAAGAGACAAAAACCAAGAAGGACGGAGAGAGACAGAGTCAGTGAGAGAGGGAGGGGAGGCTACTGAAATGAGGACCAACATCAAGAGAACCACCGTGACCCCAAATCCTCCCACATCTGCCCCCAACAAGGCCAAGTTTTTCCCATTTTTATTTTTCATTTTTGAGACAGGATCTCACTCTGCCGCCCCGGCTGGAGTGCAGTGGTGTCATCATGGCTCACTGCAGCCTCGACCTCCAGGGCTCAGGTGATTCTCCCACCTCAGCCTCCTGAGTAGCTGGGACTACAGGTGTGCAGCACCACGTGTGCAGCTAATTCCACCTTTTTTTTTTTCTTTTTTTGAGACAGAGTCTGTCTCCCAGGCTGGAGTGCAATGGTGCAGTCTTGCTCACTGCAACCTCCATCTGCCTCAGCCTCCCAAGTAGCTGGGATTAAAGGCACCTGCCACTACGTGTAGCTAATTTTTGTACTTTTAGTAGAGACAGGGTTTTACCATGTTAGTCAGGCTAGTCTCGAACCCCTGACCTCAGGTGATCTGCCTGCCTCGGACTCCCAAAGTGCTGGGATTACAGGTGTGAGCCACTGCATCCAGCCTCAATTTATTTATTTATTTATTTTTAAAGAGATGGGTTTCGCCATGCTGTCCAGGCTGGTCTTGCATTCCTGGGCTCAAGTGACCCTCCCACCTTGGCCTCCCGAAGTGCTGGGATTACAGGCATCAGCCACTATGCCTGGCTGAAATATTTCACTGGGTCTCAAATGGGGGAATTCTGTCCCCGGCTCCCACCCCCACCCCCCGGGGGCATTTGGGAATGTCTGTAGACATTTGTGGTTGTCGCAGCAGGAGAAAGGGGTGGCGTGTGCTTCTGGCATCTGGTGGGGGGAGGACAGCGATGCTGCTGTGTACTGTGCAGGCATAGCGTGGCCCCACCCCAAAGAATCAGCCAGCCCCAAATGTCAACAACTCTGAGTTTGAGACGCTCAGGGTCACCTGATCCCAGGCTGGTTCAGAGAAGTCTTGGAGGGAACAAACATTTGACACAGCCACGTTCTAGAGAAACCCACTCCCCTGAAAGGGAGACAGACTTAGGGAGCCCACCCGGCCCTCACGGTGTCCACAGACTCACCAGAAATGAGCAGAGGAAGATGAAGGAAACGAAGTAAAAATAAGCAAATTCATTGCCACACTCTCGAGTCAGGATGCCAGAGTTCTTATCACACGGTTTCCCGCTGAGGCAGGAGAGCATGATGTTGTGCCACGCTTCCCCGGTGGCACTCCTGAGGACAGGGAGAAATCAGAGGCTTGGGCACCCAGCCCTGACTGGGCACCAATGCCTCCCCGGGAGGTGGAGCACACATGGGTTCTGGCACTTGGGTTCTGGAGCTGGCCAGGCAAGTCCCAGCTGGACCACCTCCTTTTTCTGGGAGCTGTGTACTGAAGTCTATAGGGAGCTTTGAAAAAATACCAATACCCCACCCCAGCAGACTTGGATTCAATTGGTCTAGGGTAAGATTTCATATGTATGGTGTGTGCCTTCCCTTCCCTCCTTTCCCTTCTCTACCCTCCCTTCCTTCCTCTCTCTCTCTCTCTCTTTTGATAGGGTCTTGCTCTGTTACCCAGGCTGGAGTACAGTGGCACAATCACTGCTCACTGCAGCCTCAACCTCCCAGGCTCAGGTGATCCTCCCACCTCGGCCTCCTGAGTAGCTGGGATTACACGCACATGCCACCACTCCTGGCCAATTAAAAAATTTTTTGAGATGGGGTCTCAATGCATTGCTCAGGTTGGTCACTGGTATGCTTTAAAAGTTCCCCTAGGCCGGGCACGGTGACTCACACCTGTAATCCCAGCACTTTGGGAGGCTGAGGCAGATGGATCACCTGAGGTCAGGAGTTCGAGACCAGCCTGACCAACATGATGAAACCCCGTCGCTACTAAAAATACAAAAATTAGCTGGGCATAGTGGCATTCGCCTGTAATCCCAGCTACTTGGGAGGCTGAGGCAGAAGAATCGCTTGAACCTGGGAGGCAGAGGTTGCAGTGAGCCGAGATCGCACCATTGCACTCCAGCCTGGACAACAAGAGCAAAACTCCATCTGGAAAAAAAAAAAAAAAGAAAAGCTCCCCTCCATTCAGGTGACAGTCATCTCATAACATATTCTCCCTGGATCACTCTGTTCCAGGCATGCTGGGAACAGTCCTCAAACATGCCAGTCACACTCCTGCCTTGGGACCTTTACATGGGCAGCACCCTCGGCTGGCACTGCCCTTCCCCAATATCCACATGGCTCCCTCCCTTGCCAATTTCTCTCAAACGTCACTCTTTCAGAGAGGTACAACCTACCAGCCCTCTATTCTTTTTCTTTTTGTTGTTAGATTAAAAAATATATATATATTTTTTACTGTTGCGAAATACACATAGCAAACTTAACCATTTTGAAGTGTACAATTCAGTGGCATTAAGCACACTCAAATTATCATGCAACTATCACCATTATCTACCTCTATGGCTTTTAAAAAAATTAAAAATATATATTGTTCTTTTTGGAGACAGAGTCTTGCTCTGTTCCCCAGGCTGGAGTGCAGTGCACAATCATAGCTCAATGTAGCCTGGAACTTCTGGGCTCAAGCAATCCCCCCGCCTCGCCTCCCAAGTAGCTTGGTCTACAGATGCGTGCCACTATGCCCAGTTAATTAAATTTTTTTTTTTTTTTTTTTTAGAGACGGGGTCTCACTGCCCAGGCTGGTCTCAAACTCCGGGGCTCAAGCAATCCTCCCACTTCGGCCTCCCAAAATTCTAGGATTACAGGCATGAGTCACTGCACCCAGCCCTGTTCCCTTTTATTCTTGCATTTCATCCTTTTTCTAGCATCCTTTATAATTTGTTCCCTGATTATGTGCCTTCCCCATGGGGATGTTAGCTTCCAAAGTGCTGAAAATGTCTTTTCCTCTTCTCTACTTCCTGCTGCATCCTCGTTTTTACAGCGGTGCCTGGCATGCCGTAGGTGCTCAATAACCCTCCACGGAACGAGTGAAGGAACTTTGTGTGAAGCCGGGATGACGAACCCAAGAATCAAGCCTCACGGTCTGTAAGCCTGTTTTGTCATCTGTCAGACAGGGCTGCCAAGAATCCCTTCCTCACAAGGTGGTCAGGAAGATTCAAGGAGATAATGGCTGGAAAATGACCTTCATGACTAGGTCCCAGGGCCCTCTGGTTCTGCCCTCCTAGGATTCCTGGGCCCCCAGACACCCATTTCCACCCTCACAGGAAAAAGAAGGATAAGAGCACATCCAGTCACCTCCTCACCGGAAGAGGAGGAGGACGGCACGCCCCCTACCGGAAGAGGAGGGCACGCCCCCTACCGGAAGAGAAAGAGGAGAGCACGCCCCCTACCGGAAGAGAAGGAGAGAGATACGTCCTCCATTGGAAGAGGAGGGCACATTCCCTATGGGAACAGAAGGATGAAGGCAGGCACCCCCACCAAGGGAACAGAATTATGAGAGCAGGCCCCCTTCTCACCGGAAAAGCAGCATGAGGGCCTGGAAGAAGGTCCGGAAGTTATTGTGCTCAGTGATTTGGAAATCATCTTCGTCACTGTCCTCGTCCTCCACGTCAATGCCGATGTTGCCAAACACCTGCAGAATTCGAGGGTGATGACCAGGGGCTGCCATTCCCCCAGTGGCTTCTGGGAAACGCAGCTCAACCTCCATGGCTGCTTCTGTGGACCAGGCTTCTCTCACCCATCCCTTCCTAAGGGTGGCTGCCCTCCTTGGGAGACTCTGGGAACCTTAGGGGTGCAGGACTCACCTGCATCCCAATGATGGCATAGATGAAGAACAGCATGGCGATCAGCAGACAGACATAAGGCAGGGCCTGGTGGGAAAAGAAGCAATGAAGAAGTGTGCTGGGGGTCCCTCAGCCACACCGTCTTCCTCCCTTGTCCCAGTGCTCTGCCCCACTGGGTTGGGTGGCCACATGCTGCACTAGAGTCCTGCTAGGCTGGTGGGCATCTCTGGGGGCCCTAGGATGAGGCCTTTAGAGCTCTGAAGACACACCAGGGGTGGGAAATTAGACAAGAGCCCTACAGATAACAGAGTCTCTGCATGACTATATCATAGAAGTACTTCTGATCTGACTTCTACATTCACCCAGAGCATGGGGGTCGCCTGTCTTATTAGCCCTGGACCAGCAGGAGGAATGAGGACTCACCTTGAAGGACTGCACAAAGGTCCAGAGAAGAATGCGGATGGTGTAACCCTGACGGAGAAGTTTGATGAGCCGGGCAGCTCGGAAGAGGCGGAGAAAGCTCAGGTTGATGAAGTTATTCTGGGGAGATGGAGGAAAAGGGGTGACCATCCACCCACCCCAAAGGGCTCAGAGCCGTCACCACTCACAGAGGCCCCCTACATGAAGCCAACCAACAGGAAAAAAGCAAGCCAGACCCCAAATAAGGAGGGAGAGAGAAAGCACTATTAATGCAATGATGCAGAGGAAAAACTCGAAAAAGGAACGAAGTTGGGAGAGAGAGGGTGGGAGGGAGGAAAAGGCATCAACTCAAAAGCATAAGCCCTCCCTGCCAGCCCCACCCACAATGGGGAAAGGAAAGAAAAAGGAAGGAGGAAAAAGGAATGGGGATGGGGAAGAAATAACAAAAGAACAAGAAAAAGAAAATATATCAGAATCATCCAATCAGGAAAAAAATCGAGATGGTTTTTGTTTCTCCCAACAACCAAATGCACTGAGACGAAAGGACACAAGCCGGTCAAGTTGCGGAATCTATCACACGTGTACAATGCACAAACACCAGGGCAGGGGTGGGGATGGAGGTCGCCAGCACGCTCAGACCTGGTGGACATGTGCGGGTTCCGAGGGCATGTTACGCTCCGGGCCAGAAATGCATCTGTCACGGGACTCACCGGGCACCCTGCCCTGCCCTGCCCTGCCGAGCTGCCCACCCGCTCCTGCCCGCCCTGACCTCACCCCACGGCCAAGAGGAGCAGCGGCTCGAGCCAATTGGGAGAAGCGGAAGAGCATCTTTTCTTACCCCCTTGGCGAGCGGGAATGGGGAGGACGGGAGGGAGCTGGGGCTGTTCGGCTGCAGGGTGAGTCCTCGCTGCCCGCTGAGTCGGAGAAGATGCATTTGGGGCCCTTTTCCCCCCTCTCAGGGATGGCTTCTCAGCTTCTGGGGCTGGGTGGAGTAGCACGGGACCAGGCCTGCAGGAAGCAGGAAGCACTCAGCTCCCATGGGTGGGTGAGCTCAGAAATCAGCCCAGGCCCACCAAGGGGTGGGTGCTGGGGGCCGGGAGGTGGGACCATCCCTGCCCCCAGGACCTCCCTGGGTGGCCACTGCCTCTGCTCAAAAACCCCATCTAGTCACTGCCTCTGCCTCCTCCCACCCAAGCTAAAAGAACCAGGGGTCCAGAGAGTTGGGGGGCCAGGGAGACCAGCTGGAGATGGTGGACACGGACTGCCAGTGTTTTGTGACCATCGTGGGGCTTCAAGGGACCTTGGTTGGGGGGTGTGAGGCTCAAAGTCATGAGTGGGCCAAATCTGGCTAAAAAAGCTGTTTTGTTGGGCCTGAGCAGTGTTTTTTCATTTGTCCTTGTTTTTAATTAAAAATTATTGCTGTTGTTTAAAAATCAAGAGCTTTTTGCCCACCAATCTGGCTTTCTGGCAACCCCAGGCCTGCTGCAATTGCTCCCTGGAAGCAGGCCACATGCTCTCTGGTTTTCCAAGGTCCTCGAGTTCTAGAAATGGCACCTGCTTTCCTGGTTGACTAGTGTCTGCTTGGCCGCCAGAGGCATTTGAGTTCGAGGCCCCAGCCTCAGGCAGACGTGGAAACCCTTCTTCACTGGCCAGTACCCAGCAGGTTGAAGGCAGGAGGAGTAGAGGGTCTCCCCAGTAAGGGGGCCTTCATCAGACTTGTTCTATGGGATTTGCAGGAGCCCTAAATATAGGCCACATAGCAAGACTGAACTTGGTCTAACCTTCATCCCCCTAAATGGCACAGGGTGACCATACATTCACAGCCTCCCTCCCAGTTTCACAAGTGTCCTAATTTGGGTGACGCATTACATGGGAATCCTACTTGGCGGCTTCCAGAGGGCTTCCTGGCCACCACATCTGCGTCTTGTGCTAGCTTTGGCCTGGGAACTGAGAGGCAAAGACTGGAGTTCAAGGAATTTCTGAGGCTGGCAAGAGGCCTCTGGGTCTGATAGCAATGTCTAGGACACTCTCTGGGACACATCCGTGTGTCGTTAGGCCTCTAGGGTGGGAAGGGGGCTTGGGGATCCTACCCTGACCACAATGTGCTCAATTGGTGTCAGAATGTCTCCAGTGCCTTGAATAAGCCCCCAAACCCAGCTTGGCTAAGAGAGCCACTCTCTGTGCCCTGCTGCCCTGACCCCCATCCCTGCCTGGCCAGCCAGCTCCACCTGGGGATGGGGCCGATGGCTCAGGTGTCCCCAGCCCCCTCCCGTTCAACCCCAGAGTATAAGCCATCCCTTTCATGGGGCGGATCATAACATGTGGACTCGGCCAGGCATGCGAAGGCAGGCAGACCCTGGAAGCAGCCTCGGGAGTTTTGGGGGAGGGCAGGGGAAGCTTGCAGCCATGCAAAAAAGCCAAGGATCTGGCAGGGAGATTCGTGCAGAAAACATGCTTCCCTTCTTGGAGCCAAGAGGGGGGAGGAGACACACGAGGAGGGCAGGGGTGGAGACGGGAAGGGTTCAGGGCAGTGGGGCAAGGGTACTGGCCTGCCTTCCTCTACCCTCCATCTCTTTCTGAATCTGCACCAAGTCTTCCCACTGCCTCCAGAACTTCTGGCAAGCTCCCTCTTCCTGGCTTCCACATTTCATTCCACAGCTTGGGAGGTGCAGCTTCCTCTCAACGCCTCCCCTGAACTTCCTGGCTAGAATGTGACGGGGGTGGGACACAGCCCCTGGAAGGCATGAGGACAGCGTGCTTGTGGTCTTTCCTCCTCCAGCACCGTGCTCAGGTATCCCGCAAGCGCTCAGGATGGGGAGACCACCCACCTAAGGTCTCTAGACAAGTTGTGCCACTGCACGCATCACCTCCAAGCTCCAGCCCCCATAACCACCCACCTATCTGACTTCTTTCTGAATGTCCTAAAGGCACCTCAAACTCACTATGCCCACACCTGTTCTCTTCCCCCAACCTGGCTGTTTCCTGCACTCACTCACCTCTATCTCTCGGTTTGTTATTTTTTTTTTGAGACGGAGTCTTGCTCTGTCACCCAGACTGAAGTGCAGTGGCACGATCTTGGCTCACTGCAACCTCTGCCTCCTGGGTTCAAGGGATTCTCCTGGCTCAGCCTCCTGAGTAGCTGGGACTACAGGCACGCGTCACCACGCCCGGTGAATTTTTGTATTTTTATTAGAGACGGGGTTTCACCATGTTGGACAGGCTGGTCTCGAACTCCTGACCTCAGGTGATCCGCCTGCCTCGGCCTCCCAAAGTGCTGGGATTACAAGCGTGAGCCACCCGCCTGGCCTATCTCCAAGTTTTAAAACAGACCTGAGTGCTCCCAGGCACCTCTCATTTCATCAGTTCCAACCTGATCTTTCCCTGGGTCCTGCAGAGATCCATTTGAGAGGGACAACCCTCCCACTGTTCTCTGTTCTCCACTGTCAGCTCTTGCTGAGATTCCTGCTGCCCACCTCCAGCCCAGCATCCTGTCAAGCTGTTCCCTGCCCTGCAACCAGACTGAGCTTGTCTAGTTACATGACCAGTCATGTCTCCCCTGCTTCCTGTTCTCCCAGGCCCTTCCTGATGCTTAGGAGAAAGCTCAAATTCCACAACAACGCACTGCCCTCCCCAGCCCAGGGTCCTGTCCCCTTCTGCCGTCTTCAGCTGTCTCCAGGTCAGCCTTTCTCTGCTGTCTCTGCACCGGCCACACTCCCTCACTTGTAGATCCTGACTTCCCACAGGCTCCGACCCACCACAGGGCCTTTGCATGTGCTGTCCTGGGGCTGGAATACTCTAAGCATCTCTCTGTGCCTTGTTAATGCGGCTCAACCTTCAGCTCACAGCGCGGGTATATTTTAAAGTGGAGTCAAGGGGTTATTTGACCAATGCCTGCCTCCCCCACCTGACTGTTTGTGGTGGCAGTGGGGGACATTAATGGTGTCTGCTTCTGCCCATAATTCCATCTGTGGCACCAAATAGGGCCTCATTAAATGTTTGGTGGGTGAGTGCATGTGTATTGCCAGCAGGGAAGGGGTCCCAGGGCAAAGATGTCATTAGGGCATCTGTCTAAGGGACAGTGGGGGAGGAGCAGAGGCAGGTGAGATTTAACAGAATGAGGAGTGTGCAGGGAGCTGAGCAGTGGGGGAGGGAGGGAGATATGTGCAGTGTGTACTGGGGTATGGGTACAGGGGGGGTAGATGTAGCAGAGAGGAGCGCTGTGTGTGTGTGTGTGTGTATGTGTGCGCACACGACTGTGTGTGTGACACAGAGACAGGGACAGTGAATAAGAATTAGAGTCTGGGCATGGTGGCTCACGCCTGTAATTCCAGCACTTTAGGAGGCTGAGGTCAGGAGTTTCAGACCAGCCTTGCCAACATAGTGAAACCCCATCTCTACTAAAAATACAAAAAGTGGCCTGGCATGGTGGCACATGCCTGTAATCCCACGTACTCAGGAGGCTGAGGCAGGAGAATTGTCTGAACCTGGGAGGTGGAGGCTGCAGTGAGCTGAGATTGTGCTATTGCACTCCACCTTGAGTGACAGAGTGAGTCTCTGTCTCAAAAAAAAAAAAAAAAAAAAGAGAAAATTAGAGAATGAGAAAGAGGAGAGGTCATGACTATGTGCAGTATCTGTACATGCAGTGACTGTGTGTGCAGTGACCCTGTGTGTAGTGACTGTGTGTGCATAGTGACCCTGTGTGTAGTGACTGTGTGTGCATAGTGGCTGTGTGTGCATAGTGGCTGTGTGTGTGCATAGTGACTGTGTGTGCACAGTGACTGTGTGTGCATAGTAACTGTGTGTGTGCAGAGTGACTGTGTGTGTGCATAGTGACTGTGTGCATAGTGGCTGTGTGTGCATAGTGGCTGTGTGTGTGCATAGTGACTGTGTGTGCACAGTGACTGTGTGCAGTGTGTAGTGACTGTGAGTGCATAGTGGCTGTGTGTGTATAGTGACTGTGTGCACAGTGACTGTGTTCATAGTGACTATGTGCAGTGTGTATGCAGTGACTGCATGTGTAGTGACTGTGTGCAGTGTCTGTGTGCAGTAACTGTGTGTGCAGTGTGTATGCAGTGACTGCATGCATAGTGACTGTGTGTGCAGTGACTGTGTGCACAGCGTATGTGGATAGTGACTGTGTGCAGTGTGTATGCAGTGACTGCATGCGTAGTGACTGTGTGTGTGCAGTGACTGTGTGTGCATAGTGACTGTGTGTGCATAGTGACTGTGTGTGTGCAGTGATTGTGTGCAGTGACTGTGTGTGCAGTGTGTGTGGATACTGACTGTGTACAGTGTGTATGCAGTGACTGCATGCATAGTGACTGTGTGTGTGCAGTGATTGTGTGCAGTGTCTGTGTGTGTGCAGTGACTGTGTGTGCAGTGATTGTGTGCAGTGTCTGTGTGCAGTGACTGGGTACAATGTGTATGCAGTGACTGTGTGCAGTGACTGTGTACGTGCAGTGACTGTGTGTGCAGAGTGTGTGTGTGCAGTGTCTGTGTGCAGTGTCTGTGTGCATGCAGTGACTGTGTGTGCAGAGTGATTGTGTGCAGTATCTGTGTGCAGTGTCTGTGTGCAGTGACTGGGTACAGTGTGTATGCAGTGACTGTGTGCGTGCAGTGACTGTGTGTGCAGTGATTGTGTGTGTGCAGTGTCTGTGTGCAGTGTCTGTGTGCAGTGACTGTGTGTGTGCAGTGACTGTGTATGCAGAGTGATTGTGTGTGTGCAGTGTCTGTATGCAGTGACTGTGTGCAGTGACTGTGTGTGCAGTGTCTGTGTGCAGTGACTGGGTGCAGTGTGTATGCAGTGACTGCATGTGCAGTGACTGTGTGTGCACAGTGACTGTGTATGCAGGTGCAGGTCAAGGCTCCAGGAAAGGGCCTCATGAAGCTGCCAGACCTGAGCCTGACACTTCTGAGCTCCCCTGCCTGAGAGTCTTTGCTGGCACACTGCCTGGCTTGCAGGTCTCCTCCAGCAGACTTGGAGAGTCAGGTCTCTGCTGGTCAAGGCCAAAGACCTTGTCAGTTTGAGATGGAGGGTTGGGGACAGCAGGCTGGAGAGAGCCGGAGGGCGAGGAGGGAGTTGGCAGCTTTCCTGGGGCCTGGGCTCCATGGAGCTGAACCGGGGGGCAGCAGTGGTGAGAGGTGGCAGGGAGTGGATTTGCCTCCACTGTCTCTGAGTGTATGGAATGTGGTGAGACACAGAGGTGCTGCACTGGGAAAACCCATCCCTTCTTCTGCAAAAGACACAAACCCCAAACAGAAAACCCCCATTCAGAACCCGATAAAAACAGAGAATCTGCAGGAAGGGGGAGGCACAGGGCTGGGGGTGGGAGGACAGAGGGACAGACAGAGAGGAGCAGAGGGGTGGGGAGAGCGCCAGGCATCCCACGTCGGAGAGGCAGGGTGTGGCATGCAATGCCTAGGCAAGGAGACGCGTTCACAGTTAATGTAAAGCATTTAGACTTCAGAAAGAAGTAAGACCAACCGGATTCTAGATGCAGATGTTGAAGATGAGGGGGAGCGGGCGGGCGGGGGCAGTTGGGGAGGCGTGTTCAGCATTTTTTAGGTTGATTTGTAACCAGTGCCAAAAGACCAATGGGTTTCGGTTCCCGGGCGGGGAGTGGGGGTGGTGGTGGCGGTGGGTTAGGAGATAAGTCATTGGTGTATGAACACACAGACCACGTCATGGATGAACAAATGAATTTCATAGTGCATTTTGATTGGATGAGGTTTTCAGACGGCGTTGCGCCAATACACAGTTTTAAGAGCAGGCATGAAAAGAGACAAGACAAGAAACAGAGTCATTATCCATTGCGCACAGGGCAAACCCACGCCACCCCGGCCGCGGGGGCAGCGGCGAGGCAGCCTGGGGTAGTACTGCCACGTGCCCTCCGCCCCGCCCGCCCCGGCCGCGGGGGCAGCGGCGAGGCAGCCTGGGGTAGTACTGCCACATGCCCTCTGCCCCGCCCACCCCAGGGGCCTGCCCTCCCAAGAGGCTGCCATTTCCTGCCTTAGCCCGGCCAAGCCCCGGCCTCAGACCTAGTAGGCTTACCTGGGAGGCAGAAAGGGGCAACTGAGACCTCCTTGCCCGCCAGGACATGCCACTCCCTACTCCAGGCTGGGAGTGAATTGTTCTAGAAGGGTCCAAACACCCAACCACTATCTTTCCCTTACGCTGATTATAATTCAGGGCCAGCTAACAAAACTACATACCCATTCACGATAATAATAACAATAGCAATAACAACAACCAGAATAATGACAACCAGCTATGATAATAATCAGAACGCCTTTTTTTCTTCTAGCAGGTTCTGTGCCAAGTGCTTCACGTTGAATTTTTTTTTTTTAAAGATGGGTTTTCACCATGATGGCCAGGCTGGTCTTGAACTCCTGACCTCAGGTGATCCACCCACCTCAGCCTCCCAAAGTGCTAGGATTACAGGCATGAGCCACCATGCCCGGCCATTTTTTTTTCCTTTTTTTGAGACGGCGTCTCACTCTATTGCCCAGGCTGGAGTGCAGTGGTGCTATCTCGGGTCATTGCAATCTCTCACCTCCCGAGAATCAAGTGATTCTTCTGCCTCAGCCTCCTGAGTAGGAGGAGGGATCACAGGCACCTGCCACCATGCCTGGCAAATTTTTGTATTTTTAGTAGAGACAGGGTTTCACCATGTTGGTCAGGCTGGTCTCGAACTCCTGACCTCAAATGATCTGACTGCCTTGGCTTCCCAAAGTGCTGGGATTATAGGCGTGAGCCACCATGCTCGGCCCATAGATGCTTTTACTTGTAAAACGTTCCCATCTCCCTCCCTAGAATGTCAGTGCTATGGGAGCAGGCATTCTGCATTCTTGGTCTGTTTTGTTTGGCACCCCTCCTTCCCGCTCTGTCTCCAGCACCTATAACTACACCTGGCACACAGTAGGTGCTCAATGAATGTCTTTTGAGTGTATGCATCAATGTGAGTCTTCCAAGTGTCTGAAATTGGTTGCAATGGCTAGCCTCGCTCTACATGAGAAGAGGCAGCACAAGTTGTTCAAGTTCAAGCAGCTGGTAGGGAGGGTGGGGGCTGTTTGGCTACGGCAATGGTCCTGATGTCCCTCACCGCCTCACGCCGCATCTTCCTGCCAGCCAGGAGAACAGGCGATTGCAGCCTATCCCTACAGCCGTTTGACTGGTGATTGAAGGTTTCAACTAACTTCCTCCACCCCACCTGCCCTTCTGGGGAGCTGGGCCGCCCCTCTTGACCCAAAGGGACATTGGTGCAAGGCTGTCTTGTGTGTACCTGGATGGCAAGGTATTCTGACTGCCAGCTGGAGCTCCAGCCCTCTCTAGAAACGCAGGACAGCAGAGAATGGCCAGGTGCGGGTAACCCAGTGAAGACAGCCCTGGGTGGGGCAGAACCCTCTAGAGGAAGGTTTCAGGGATAGTGAGGGGAAGGGGAAATTTCTGGCTCACTGGAACTGAAGGCAAATAAGAGTGTATCACTTGGGTGTGGGTGCTGGGGAACACATCAAAGAATGCCCCCCCCCCCTTTTTTTTTGAGATGGAATCTCACTCTGTCAGTTGCCTAGGCTGGAGTGAAAAGGTGCCATCTTGGCTCACCGCAACCTGTGTCTCCTGGGTTCAAGCAATTCTCCTGCCTCAGCCTCTGGAGTAGCTGGGATTACAGGCATACGCCACCATGCCTGACTAATTTTTGTATTTTAGTAGAGATGGCATTTCACCATGTTGGCCAGGCTGGTCTTGAACTCCTGACCTCAGGTGATCTGCCCACCTCAGCCTCCCAAAGTACCGGGGTTACAGGCGTGAGCCACCGAGCTTGGCCTAAAATGGCCTCTTCTTTTGTGTGGTTCCCCAGCCACTCCTGGCCTTCTAGGATGGAAGAGCAGGCAAACAGATCCTTTTCTGTAGGGGGATCTGACTGGGACACCCCAGGGGCTGTCAGTGTGCTCTCAGGAGTCATCCAGGCCTGGATTTGTGACCTTGGGAGTGTCCCTCACTTCCCCAAGCACTGAGAATCAGTTTGCTTTCTCTCTTTCTTCCTCTTTTTCTTTTTCTTTCTTTCCTTCTTTTTTTTCCCTCTCCTCCTCCCTCCCTCCTTCTTTCTTCCTTTCCTTTCTTTTCTTCTTTTCTTTTTTGAGACAGAGTTTCGCTTTTGTCACCCAGGCTGGAGTACAATGGTGTAATCTCAGCTCACTGCAACCTCTGCCTCCTGGGTTCAAGCAATTCTCCTGCCTCAGCCTCCTGAGTAGCTGGAATTACAGGTGTGTGCCACCAGACCCAGCTTTTTAAAATGTTATGTAGAGATGGGGTTTCACCATGTTGTCCAGGGTGGTCTTGAACTCCTGACCTCAGGTGACCCACCAGCTTTGGTCTCTCAAAGTGCTGGGGTTACAGGTGCGAGCCAGTGCGCCTGACCGAGGGTCAGTTTTCTCATTTGTGAAATGGGGCAACACCCTTGTCCTCAGGCCTGATCACAGCTAGATCTGCTCTCCTGACTTCTCTGCCTGCTCTGAGCATCACAGTCAGCTCCCTTCCGATTTACCTTGGCCAACAGGAGGCTCTGGCAGGAGGTAAGGGATGGAGGAGAGAAAGGTTGGCAGGTTTCTCCTCCACTGCTCTCCATCTGCTTTGGCCCTGGTCTGTCCCTCTGCACTGACAGGACAGCTCCCACTTGGTGGCTTCTCCTTGTCTCTTGCTCAGGTTCCCTCCCCACTTCAGCACCTGGGCATGTAACAGCTCCCCACGGTGGAGGCTGGTCGCTGGGTACTTTGCCACCCTTGTGGATGTCCTTCCCTTCCCCTCCACCAGTGGTCTCTGCATTTGGGTGTTATAGGAAGCAGAAAAGCTCCCTTTAAAGTTCCTTTTCTTGTTAAAGAATAAATCCTAAGTGTGCTAATAACTCTTTGTTACACTCTATCCTATGTAGCTATTAGACATGTCATGCTTACAGCCACATAGTACATTCTATGTCCTTGTACTTTAACCAACATATCTGTGCTGGACGTGCTCACAGGCATGTCCCAGCTCTCCATTGCTTCTACCCGTTTAGAAGAGTTAAGCTGTTAGCCAGTCGGGCTTTGGTTTAGATTGTGAGGTCTGGCTCCAGCCAATGGAGATCAGACACAGCCAAAGGACGACCCCAAATGCCTGGTAAGGGATTAATTCGTGTGTATTCCCTTTGTTCTTTGTACTCTCGTAACAATGGCTACCAGGAATACCCTTCCTGCAGTCCAGGAGGTAAACATTGTGTTGCTAAAAAATCCTTTGCCTCAGTGCTGATTTTTCTTTGCGGCACCGAGCATCTGCTTCCGACAGGTGTCTTCGGTTGACACCTCTGAGGGAATTCTCTTACGTGTGGAGACCAAGACCTCTACCTGAGCCCAATCCACGTAAACCGCTTGGCACAGTTCCCTGGCGCACAGCAAGGCTGCACTTCTTGTGAGCTACTGTTATTTTTATTGTTATTAAGATGACATTGATGTCACCCTTGACCCTTGGCTTTGACGCCCTTTGACCACTGCTTCCCCTGCAAGGATCTTCCACCCTCCCCCCGATCTCCTGAGGGCCCCCAAGCCTGGGCTTACTGGCAGATGGCCAAGGAGAGGGTCTGGGACAGGAACTCTAGGGCTCTGTGTCTTTCAGTAAAGGGGAAGGGCAATATGGCCTGTGTGGCCATCACAGAGAAGTCCAGAGACACCCCATGTTGGGAGTCTCCCGGGCCTGGGACTAGAGGAGGGAGGACATCCTGGGGACCCTCCCCCTACAGCCCTGGGAGTGGTGTCCCCACTGTGGCCTGAGGGCAATGGCTCTCCTTGCCCATGAACCAGGAGAGGGTTGGTTCAAACAGAATTGATTTGAAACTCATTCTTTCTGGGCTCCCGACATGATGTGGTGTTTGGGAGCAGGCTCAGCTTTAAGAGCTTTTAAGTGTCTCAGTTCTCTCAATGTGCTCATTTGCATTATTAATTCTTAGGCCAGGATGCAGGGAAGCCCACTCCTCAGTGCTAGTCCTACAGCCAGGGTTTGGTCACCCCCATCTTCCCACGATCCCCTCCTGAGGCGCTGCCCTTGTCCCCGGGTCCCCAGTTCTCCCTCTCTGGTCATGGCCAAGTGCTGGCTCAAGCCAGCTGTGGCTGTCGGGACCCACTGCTTCTGGGACCATCCTCCCTCCCCCACCTGCCACCTGCCTCATCCAGCCCAGTCACCCAGAGAGAAGCTGACAGTAGACTTACCCCAAACTCAGTCACGAGGATATCGGTGATGCTGCCCAGAACAGTCACAAAGTCGAAGATGTTCCAGGCATCACGGAAATAATTCTAGAATGGGGACCCACAAGACAGAGATGCCAACAGAGGGCTTGGTTCCCCGGCCTCCTAGGCTGGCCGGGGGCATGTGAGGGACACAGCTGCCAATCAGCGGAGAGAACGGGACAGCTGTGGTTGTTCGAAGTGCTGTGGTAAGGGCTGTTCAACATCATCTGTGTTGAGTCTCCCTCCCTGGGGACCTTCCCATGATTGGCCTGGCTCCAGAGGGGGCCTCCAGACCCTGCTTCAGCTGCACGGGGTTGGGGCTGCCCTTCAGAGCTGTGGCCTCTCTAGCACTTTTGAGGGCTCCTGAGACCCCAGGGGCTTTATAAATGACATCATTGAGATCCTCATGAATATCCTGGAGGGAAGGCTTATCACCCATTTTCTTTCTTTTCTTTTCTTTCTTTTATTTTATTTTATTTTTAAGAGATGGGGTTTCACCATATTGGTCAGACTGGTCTCGTACTCCTGACCTCAGGTGATCCACCCACCTTGGCCTCCCAAAGTGCTGGAATTACAGGCGTGAGCCACCGTGCCTGGCCTCTTTTCTTTTTTTTTGAGATGGGGTCTCGCTCTGTCACCCAGGCTGCAGTGTAGTGGCATGATCTTGGCTCACTGCAACATCTGCCTCATGAGTTCAAGAAATTCTCCTCCTTGACCTCCTGAGTAGCTGGGACTACAGGTGCATGCTACCATGCCCGGCTAATTTTTGTATTTTTAGTAGAGATGGGGTTTCACCATGTTAGTCAGGCTGGTCTCAAACTCCTGACCTCAAGTGATCTGCCCACCTTGGCCTTCCAAAGTGTTGGGATTACAGGCGTGAACCACCGCTCCCGGCTACACCCATTTTCTAGGAGGTGACCAAGCCTCAAAGAGCCAAGCCACTCATCTGCCTGAGGTCAGCAGCACAGATATATAAAGCTGGAATTTGAACCCAGACCTCAGAGAGCCCAGAGTCTGTACTCAGGATCCCACTAGGCGGCAGCATGCTCATGAAGAAAGCAGACTGGGTTCAACTCCCAGCTCTGCTACCAGAGCTGTGTGGCTATGGGCAAGTGGCTTCCTTTCTGGGCCTCCATTTCCTGACCCAGAGGAGGAGGACAGTAACAGGGTGCAGAACAGAACAGGGCTTTGGGGCCTTCCAGGCACACATACTTCCTGGCCTCCTTGTGTTTAGATGGGGCCATGTGTGTCTAGGTGTGGTAACATGCTGTGAGTGGAAACAGTGTGGCCATTTACTGGTCAGCGTTGGACTCTCTAGCCTCTCAACCCTGGGCTTGGCAATCAGTAACATTTCAGATGGAGCCTGGGTCCCTGAGTAACTGTGAGGCAAACAGCTTCTCTGCTGAGTGTAAAAAACCTTCATCAATGTAAGTCACTGAGATGTGGGGCTGTTTGTTACTGCAGCTTCACTTGATCTATCCTGACTGCTACATTCCTAGACTGGGTGCTGGCTCAAGGTGAAACACAAGCATAGCCTCTCTGCTATTAAAATACAGAAATACTCCACATTGTTTGGAAAACAGTCCCACAAGCCCTCCCCCTTTCTCTGACTCCCCTCAACTGAGTACTGACATGGTGATGGGTGGCACCCCTGTTCGGATCCAAGAGTCTGGGTCAAAGAGATGGCCTCCCCTCTGGGGTTAGTGGGACTCAAAACACAAAACACAGGGCCTTCTGAGCATCTTCACAGAAGCAGAGGCCAGGTCAGGGGTTGGGGTGGTCAGTGGTGACCCTGAAGTAGCCCCTCTGCCTTACAGAGAAGGAGCCTGACTTGAGAGCTGTGTTCGTCTCCTATTTGGAGTGCTCACAGAGATGGTTGGGGCATCAACTTTAGCACTACCAACTGGGGCTCAGTTTCAGGGGGACCTCCAGGGGGCAGCAGAGAGCACACATCACAGAGTCATCCCACCTCATGGGGAGAGTGTGGGTCAATTTATCCTCCAGTGCCCATCAGACATAATCAAAGGCCTCTGTGCCCTTCTCTGGAAGGCAGGAGTATCACAGCAATCAGACAATGAATGTGAGTCATGAGCATGGAGCATACAGTAGGTGCTTAACAGATGAGATGTTGCTGTTTCACAACTACCTAAAAGGATTTCAAGTCCTACTGGCACTTTTGGCATTTTAGCAGATGTTTCTGGGGCCCTGCCCACATCTCAACTGCACACCTACAGTATGTTACTTTGCCCAGGGTCTCTCTCTGGCTGCACGTGTGTTTGGGAATTAACAGCTCTCCTGGGAGTGGGCTGTGATTATGTCTGATCGGCACTGGAGGATAAATACACCCACTCCCTCCCCCGTGAGGTAGGATGACTCTGTGGTGTGTGCTCTCTGCTGCTCCCTGGAGGTCCCCACTGAAACTGATGCCCCTAATGACCTCCTTGAGCCAAGGTGGGAACCTGGTTTCCTGAGACCCTGGCTAAGACCACAGGCTGTAGGTCATTCTCTTCAAAGGAATGGACTAAACTGGTGGTCAAGAGAACAGATGTCCCGGTTCAAGTCTCACCTTGGCCACTCACTGGAGACCTTCAAGACTTCTAGTTCCAGCCCATTAGCATAAGCCTTTTTCCCCTTAAATTTTTTTTTTTTTTTTTGAGATGGAGTCTTGCTCTGTCACTCAGGCTGGAGTGCAATGGCGCGATCTCAGCTCATTGCTGTCTCTGCCTCCTGGGTTCAAGTGATTCTCCTGCCTCAGCCTCCCCAGTAGCTGGGATTACAGGCTCCCGCCACTATACCTAGCTAATTTTTGTGCTTTTAGTAGAGACAGGGTTTCACCATGTTGTCCAGGCTGGTCTTGAACTCCTGGTCTCACGGGATCTGCCCACTGCAGCCTCCCAAAGTGCCAGGATTACAGGTGTGAGCCACCTTACCTGGTCCCCCAATTTTTAAAAATAATTTTTATTTTTTTAGAGATGGGGTCTCACTCTAACACTCAGGCTGAAATGCAATGGTGCAACTGTAGCTCACTGCAACTCTGAGCAACTGAGTTCAGGCAACCCTCTCGCTTCAGTCTCCTGAGTAGCTAGGACTACAGATGTATGCACCATGCTTGGCTAATTTTTAATTTTTTTTGACAGAGTCTCCTTCCGTCACCCAGGCTGGACTGCAGTGACAAAATCCTGGCTCCCTCTGCCTCCCAGGTTCAAACCACTGTTGCGCCTCAGCCTCCCAAGTAGCTGGGATTATAGGCATGTGCCACCATGCCTGGCTGATTTTTGTATTTTTAGTAGAGACAGGGTTTCACCCTGTTGGCCAGGATGGTCTCGAACTCCTGGCCTCAAGAGATCTGCCCACCTTGGCCTCCCAAAGTGCTGGGTTTAGAGGTGTGAGCCACTGTGTCTGGACTTTAATTTTTTTTTTTTTTTTGTAGAGATGGAGTCTTGCTATGTTGCCCAGCCTGGTCTTGAACTCCTGGCTTCAAGCGATCCACCCACTTTGGCCACCCAAACTGCTGGGACTACAGGTGTGAACTATAATACTTTTTTGTTTTTTTGAGATAGTGTCTTGCTCTGTCACCACACTGGAGTGCAGTGGCGTGATCTCGGCTCACCGCAACCTCCACCTCCCAGGTTCAAGCAGTTCTCTCGCCTCAGCCTCCCGAGTAGCTGGGATTACAGGCATGCACTACCGTGCTCGGCTAACTTTATATTTTTAGTAGAGACAGGATTTCTCCATGTTGGTGAGGCTGGTCTCAAACTGCCGACCTTAGGTTATCCGCCTGCCTCAGCCTCCCAAAGTGCTGGGATTACAGGCATGAGCCACCGTGCCCAGCAAGGTTACCTTTTGTAATGAAATAGCTATCAAAATATTTTTCAAGGCTGGGCTCGGTGTCTCATGCCTGTAATCCTAGCATTTTGGAAGGCCGAGGCACGCAGACTACTTGAGGTCAGGAGTTGAAGACCAGCCTGGCCAACATGGTAAAACCCAGTCTCTACTAAAAATACAAAAATTAGCCTGGCATGATGGCATGCGCCTGTAGTCCCAGCTACTTAGGAGGCTGAGCTGGGAGAATCACTTGAACCCATAGGCGGAGGCTGCAGTGAGCTGAGATAGGAGATTTACTTGAACCTGGGTGGAGGTTGCGGTGAGCTGTGATTGTGCCACTGCACTCCAGCCTGGGCAACAGAGCAAGACTCTGTCCCAAAAAAAAAAAAAAAAAAAAGTCTAAAAAATGGCCATCTAACAATTAATATACTTCTTCATTAACACACTAACAAATTTTAGCTGTAGGTTTAATCACAAGCAGCATTTCAAAGAAATGATGAATGCAAATTAAATTTTTTTTTTTTTTTTTTTTTTTTTTTTTTTTTTTTTTGAGACGGAGTTTCGCTCTTGTTACCCAGGCTGGAGTGCAATGGCGCGATCTCGCCTCACCGCAACCTCCGCCTCCTGGGTTCAGGCAATTCTCCTGCCTCAGCCTCCTGAGTAGCTGGGATTACAGGCACGCACCACCATGTCCAGCTAATTTTTTGTATTTTTAGTAGAGACGGGGTTTCACCGTGTTGACCAGGATGGTCTCGATCTCTTGACCTCGTGATCCACCCGCCTCGGCCTCCCAAAGTGCTGGGATTACAGGCTTGAGCCACCGCGCCCGGCCTAATATCTGATGTTTATAAGTGACACAGGTCATGTTGATTAAAACTAAGTGTTGACAATACTAATACTAAGGGTTTGTTGTCTCCAATTCAGATGGAAGGAAATGTTAAAATTTAGTTACTGGCTGGTGAAAAAGAAAGATGTAATTTTTTTTTTTTTTTAGATGGAGTCTCGCTTTGTCACCCAGGCTGGAGTGCAGTGGCGTGGGCTCCACTTACTGCAACCTCTGCCTCCTAGGTTGAAGCAATTCTCCTGCCTCAGCCTCCCAAGTAGCTGAGATTACAGGAGCCTATCACCATGCCTGGTTATTTTTTATATTTTTAGTAGAGACAGTGTTTCACCGTGTTGGCCAGGCTGGTCTCGAACTCCTGACTTCAGGTGATCCACCTGCCTCAGCCTCCCAAAGTGCTGGGACTATAGGTGTGAACCACTGTGCTCGCCTAATTTTTTTTTTTTTTTTTGTAAGACTTGTTCTGTTGCCCAGGCTGAAGTGCAATGGCAGGACCTCAGCTCACTGCAACCTCCACTTCCTGGGCTCAAGCAAATCTTGTGCCTCAGCCTCCTGAGTAGCTGGGATTACAGGGACCCACCACCATGATGGCTTATTTTTTTGTATTTTTAGTAGAGATGGGGTTTTGTCATGTTGGCCAGGTGGTCTTGAACTCCTGGGCTCAAGCGATTCACTCGCCTCTGCCTCCCAAAGTACTGGGATTACAGGTGTGAGCCACTGTGCCCAGCCTCTTAGATTGTTGTTTAAAGACGGAGTCTTGCTGTTGCCCAGGCTGGGGTGCAGTGGCATGATCACAGCTCACTGCAACCTCCACCTGCTGGGCTCAAAATACCTTCCCACCTCATCCTCCCGAGTAGCTGGGACTACAGGCATGAATCACCATTCCTGGCTAATTTTTTTTTTTTTTTTTTTGTAGGGACAGGGTCTTTGCTTCCCAGGCTGGTTGAGAACTCCTAGCTTCAAGCAATCCTCCTGGCTTGGCCTCCCAAAGTGCTAGGATTACAGGCATGAGCCACTGTGCCCAGCCTGATTTCAGTTTTCTTATCTCTGAAATGGTGCTAATGACTCTCAGCCATTATAATTCCCATCATTTTGAGAAACTGAACACAGAAGCACCTGGCATACAGTAACACTCATGTATTGGGTCTCCCTGGGAATCCCTGCAAACACAAGAATGCCTAAGTCAGATCTGTGGCCACTGGGAGGATGCTGAAGCCACCCTTGAGCTTGGGGGTCTTAAGGCCACATGGGGGGACCATCATCCAGCACCTGTTCCTCCCCCTGGGTGGCTCCCCAGCCCACAGCTGTAGCCCCAACTCGGTACTTACCAGAATCCCAAAAGCCATGACTTTCAGCACACATTCCAGGGAGAAGAGGGAGGTGAAGACGATGTTGAACACCCTCAGGGCGTTTTCATAAGCAACAGAAGCCCCGTAGAACTAGGAGAAAGAAGCAAGGGTGGCAGGGTCAGTGAGCAGGGGTGGGAAGTGGGGAGTGGAAAGGCAGCTTCAGGCCTGTGCTTCTCAAGGCAACACCCCGGCCCCAGGTAAAGGTGGAGCAGCCTCGCTGGTGGCAGGCACGGTTCAGGCAAGCCCAGCTCTCCACCAGACTAGGCTCTTCTTCTCACATCCAAAAAACAAAACCCCCCCACCACCCACCTTTTTTTTTGGTAGGCGGGGTCTTGCTATTTTGCCCAGGCTGAGCTCAAACTCACAATCCTCCTATCTTAGCCTCCTGAGCAGTTGGGACTATGGGCATATGCCATTGTGCCTGGTTGAATAATAATACTTTTTTCTTTTTTTTTTTTTGAGATGGAGTTTCACTCCTGTTGTCTAGGCTGGCATGCAACAGCACAATCTTAGCTCCCTGCAACATCTGCCTCCCGGGTTCAAGTGATTCTCCTGCCTCAGCCTCCCAAGTAGCTGGGATTACAGGCATGCACCACCATGCACGGCTAATTTTTGTATTTTTAGTACAGACAGGGTTTCACCATGTTGGCCAGGCTGGTCTTGAACTCCTGACCTCATGTGATCTGCCCATCTTGGCCACACAAAGTGCTGGGATTACAGGCGTGAGTCCCCACGCTCGGCCTCTTTTCCTTTTTTTTTTGGAGACAGAGTCTCACTCTGTTGCCCAGGCTGGAGTGCAGTGGTGTGATCTCGGCTCACTGAGACTTCTGCCTCCTGGGTTCAGTTGATTCTCCTGCCTCAGCCTCCCAAGTAGCTGGGACTACAGGTACGTGCCACCACACCTGGCTAATTTTTGTATTTTTAGTAGAGACAGGGTTTCACCATGTTGGCCCGGATGGTCTCAATCTCTTGACCTCGTGATCCACCTGCCTCGGCCTCCCAAAGTGCTGGGATTACAGGCGTGAGCCACTGCGCCCGGCCCCGGCCCAGAGTTTTTTTATTTAGAAGCAGCTCCTTGGCCCTGGGGCTTTTAGGGTCCTCACCTACCCCTCCTCCCTCATCTCACTAATCAAACATTTATAGAGAGCCTCTTGTTCCGTCCGAGCCAGATCCTTGCTGGACTCTAGGAATTCAGGGGTGAGGTCCTCACAAGTGGGTGGGGGACACTGCCATACAACCTGACGCTGATTTTTGTGGCAGGTGACATAAAGATAGGCTGCCTGCAGAGACGAGTGCCTCAAGCAGTCTTGGGTGGTCAGGGAAGGCTTTCTGGAGGAAGAGGTCTGCTGGTACAGCTGGGAGGCAGCAGCCGGCCAGGGAGAGTGGTGGAAAGAGCGTGTCAGGTAGCGGGAACAGCTGGAACAAAATCTCAGAGGCGACCCAGAATGTGGCCTGTCTGGGAAACTGCAGAGGGTTTTGTTTTACCACGGTAGGGGCAGGAACGAGCTGGGGGTGAAGCGGTGCCGGGGGCTGGTGTGGGCGCTTACCTTCATCATAAGCACGATGGTGTTGAGGGCGATCATGGCCATGATCGTGTACTCGAAAGGCGGAGACACCACGAACTGCCACATGCGGTACTGGAAGCTTTGCCTGTTTTGCGGCATGTGTCGGGTCAGCGGCTTGGCGCTGATGGCGAAATCGATGCAGGCCCTCTGCGGGAGAGAGGTCGGTGGTGTGAGTGGCAGAAGCAGGGAGAAGGCGGCTGCACACCGCACCCTCTGTCTAACTCGGCACGGGTCCCTGCCTCTCTTGCCCCCAGCCAGGATTCCTGGGCTCCCTTCTCCTTCTCATCATCACTTTCTTATCCTGACAGCTATGACTGCTTGAGATGTCACCACTTGCCAAAACGTGCACTGACGTTTCCCCATTATTGCATGGCTAATGCACACATGGGAAGTGGGTACTATCAATAGCCCCATTTTGCAGATGAGGAAAATAGAGGCCGAGAGGGGTTAAACCACTTGCCTCAGGTGACACAGCTACCAAGTGTGCCAAGTCGGGTTGAAGCCTAACCTTCCCTTCCCTTCCTTTTCACTTTTCCTTCCTTCCTTCCTTTCTCCTTTCCTCTCTTTCCTTCCTTTTCCTTTCTCCTCCCCTCCCTCCTTCCTTCTTTCCTCCCCTCCCCTTTTCCCTCCCTCCCTTCCTTCCTGTCTTCCCTCCCTTTCTTCCTTCTTCCCTCCTTTTTTTTTTTTTTTTTTTTTGGACAGGGGCTTGCTTTGCCACCCAGGCTGGAGCACAGTGATACAATCACAGCTCATTGCAGCCTTGACCTCCTGAGTTCGAGTGATCCTCCTGCCTCGGCCGCCTGAGTAGCTGGGACTACAGGCATGCACCACCACACCCGTAATGAGATTCCCCCTCTCTACGATTAAAAAAACTTTTTTAATCGTAGAGAGGGGGAGTCTCATTATGTTGCTCAGGCTGGTCTTGAACTCTTGGGCTCAAGTGATCCTCCTGCCTTGGCCTCCTAAAGTGTTAAATTACAGGCATGAGCCACTGCGCCTGGCCCGTTCTTTCTTTTTTTTTTTTTTTTTTTTGAGACAGAGTTTCGCTCTTGTTGCCCAGGCTGGAGTGCAATGGCGCGATCTCGGCTCACCGCAACCTCCGCCTCCTGGGTTCAGGCAATTCTCCTGCCTCAGCCTCCTGAGTAGCTGGGATTACAGGCACGCGCCACCATGCCCAGCTAATTTTTTGTATTTTTAGTAGAGACGGGGTTTCACTTTGTTGACCAGGATGGTCTCGATCTCTTGACCTCGTGATCCACCCAGCTCGGCCTCCCAAAGTGCTGGGATTACAGGCGTGAGCCACCGCGCCCGGCCCTTCTTTCTTACGGAACACTTTGCTGCTGCTTCTCCTTGTCTTCGAGGGAGAGAGAGGGAGGAATACTGGTTAAGTCTTAAGGGCCAAGGGAGCAGAGGACATATTCTAGGTCCTCTAATTAGCTTGGATGATGCCAGAGAGGCAAAGAGTCATGTCTACACTCTCTGGTAGACTGGGGACTGGATTTTCTTTCCTTTTCTTTTTTTGAGACAGGGTCTTGCTCTGTTGCTCAGGCTGGAATGCAGTGACGTGATAGCTCACTGCAGCCCCGAACTTCCAAGTTCAAGCATCCTCCCAATTCGGCCTGCCGAGTTGCTGGGACTAAAGGTGTGCACCATCATGCCTGGCTAATTTTTGTTGTTTTCAGTAGAGATGGGGTCTTGCTATGCTGGCCAGGCTGGTCTCAAACTCCTAAGCTCAAACAATCCTCCTGCCTCAGCTTCCCAAAATGTTGGGATTATAGGTGTGAGCCACCACACCTGGCTTGGCTTTTCATTCATAAATATTCACCACCCTTCCCTGGGGGAGACTGTATTTCCCCACTCCACTGATGTCAGAATGGGTGTTTGACTTGTTTTGGCTGATGAAATGTGGGCAGAAGTGACATGTGTAATTTTTGAGCACAAGCCTGAAGGGCTGAACCCCGGTTTGACATCTTCTCTTTTTCTTTTCTGAGGTGGAGTCTCACTCTGTCGCCCAGACTGGAGTGCAATGGCGTGATCTTGGCTCACTGCAACCTCTGCCTCCCGGGTTCAAATGATTCTCCCGCCTCAGCCTCCTGAGTAGCTGGGATTATAGGCACCCGCCATCACACCTGGCTAAATTTTGTAATTTTTGTAGAGATGGGATTTCACCATGTTGGTCAGGATGGTCTCAAACTCCTGACCTCATGATCCACCCGCCTCGGCCTTCCAAAGTGCTGGGATTACAGGCATGAGCCACTGTACCCGGCTGACACACTCTTTTTTTCATCTGGAGCATCTCAGAGGGAGGCTGCTCTCAGCCTGGGAGCCAGAATAAAGATGATGCACAGGAGAGACGCAACTGATCTCGACATGCAGTGTGTGCAAAAAATAAGCCCCTTTGTGGATATCTGGCAATGAAATCTGGGGTTGCTTATTACTGCGGCATAACCTAGTCTAAACTGACTGATACATACACTATATGATGTGTTTCCTCTAGAAACTCCATGAAGGGCTGCCCTGAAGGCTGGGTTCTATTTGGAGGATGCTTCTGTTGCCTCCCCCAGGTACCCCTAGAAACTGGTTCCTGGGTGCTGTGTACATGTGCGTTTGTGTCCCCAGTTTTTAAAGGACAGATGGAATTGGAAGTGGCACCTCATTTTTCTCCAGGCTGTATTCCTCCATCATCTTGTCCCCTTGCTCCTGGAAGGTGATGATGATCAAGGCCACAAAGATATTGACAAAGAAGAAGGGGAACACCACAAAGTAGACGACGTAGAAAATGGACATCTCCATGCGGTACCCGGGGCTGGGGCCCTGGTTCTCAAAGGTGGCATCCACTGAGTGCTTGAGGACCCTGCAAGGAATGGGGGAGGGAGAGGGAAGGGGCAGGAAGGAGACAGACACGGACCCAAGGGGTGATGAGGAAGGCGGAGAGAGGGTAGAAGTAAGATGCGGAAAAGGAACAGAGGGAGATGAAAAAGAAACATAAGTAGTCACTGTTTTTGAAAGGTTGGCAACAATGTCAGTCATTTCTTAATTTTAATTTTTAAATTATTTTTACTTTATTTTTTTTTTTTGAGATGGTGTTTCACTCTTGTTGCCCAGGCTGGAGTGCAATGGTGTGATCTTGGCTCACTACAATGCCCGCCTCCCGGGTTCAAGAGATTCTCCTGCCTCAGCCTCCCGAGTAGCTGGGATTACAGGGATGCGTCACCATGTCCGGCTCATTTTTTTTTTTTTTTAATTTTTAGTAGAGACAGGGTTTCACCATGTTGGTCAGGCTGGTTTTGAACTCCTGACCTCCGTTGATCCGCCCACGTGGGATGCCAAAGTGCTGGGATTACAGGCATGAGCCACCGAGACCAGCTTTTTTTTTTTTTTTAAGATGGAGTTTTGCTCTTGTTGACCAGGCTGGAGTGCAATGGTGTGATCTCGGCTCACTACAACCTCTGCCTCCTGGGTTCAAGTGATTCTCGTGCCTCAGCCTCCCCAGTAGCGGGGACCACAATGTGTTCTACCATGCCTGGCTATTTTTATTTTTCTTTTTGTATTTTTAGTAGAGATGAAGTTTTGCCGTGATGGCCAGGCTGGTCTCAAACTACTGGCCTCAAGTGATACACCTTCCTTGACTTCCTACAGTGCTGGGATTACAGACCTGAGCCACCACGCCCAGCCTCCAAGACCTTTTTCTTTTTTCTTTTCTTTTCTTTTCTTTTTTTTTGAGACAGAGTCTCACTCTGTCTCCCAGGCTGGAGTGCAGTGGCGTGATCTTGGCTCACTGCAACCTCCGCCTCCTGGTTCAAGTGCTTCTCCTGCCTCAGCCTCCGAGTAGTTGGGATTACAGGCATCCGCCACCATGCCCAATTAATTTTTGTATTTTTAGTTGAAATGGGGTTTCACCATGTTGGCCAGGCTGGTCTTGAACTCCTGACCTCACGTGATCCACCCACCTCGGCCTCCCAAAGTGCTGGAATTACAGGCGTGAGCCACCACGCCCGGCCTCCAAGACTTTTCTTATTGCTAAACTCTCAGGCCTGTTCTCCTCCTGCTCCCTGAGGCTCCTGGGTAGACTTCCAGCTTACTGCGGCCAGCCTTCTCCCGTGGACACAGTGAAGAGGGTCAGCAGGGCCCAGAGCACGTTGTCGTAGTGGAATTCGTACTTCTTCCACTCCCGATCTCGTGCCTTCACCTCATTCTTCTCATAGAGGAGGTATTTGCCTCTGCCAAAGAGAGTGAGGACTGTCAGTAAATGGGCAAGACGGGCTCTCTTGCACTTGTCTTTGGTCATCGCAGACAGGAGGAGGGAAAAGAAGAGGGCTCCACCAGCCTATGCTGCCCCTCTCGGCCTGGGAAGCGGCGACTCCCCATCCCGCCACCGCGGCTCCCTGTGCTTCACGGGGGACTGCGTGTGCATCTACTTTGCGATAAATCCATGGACGATCCCACAACCCTGCTCACGGTGGGAGAGCAGACCCAGGGTCCAGCTTTCTCTTCCAACGTGATAACCTCTAGTCCTCCCGGCGAGCGCCTCGGTCTTGTGGGGGGTGGGGCAGGGGGAGTTTAGGAGGAGGCAAAGGGACACAGGGGACATTTACAAGCTGCTGCTCCCTTTCAAGGAAGGAAACAATGGCTACTACCAGAGTCCTACCCAGACATCTGGCACCCCCCCTAATTTTAATAAATAGCCATTAAGATAACAGGCTGCCATCTGTTGCAAAAATACCACTTTACACTGGTGACATCACTACGTATATACATGTATACATATGTACACACACATAATGCGTATATATGTATATATTTTTGAGAGGCAGGGTCTCACTCTGTCACACAGGCTGGAATGCAGTGGTATGTCATCATGTATTGTGGTCTTGAACGCCTGTGTTTAAACAATCCTCCTGCCTCAGCCTCCCGCGTAGCTGAGACTACAGGTGTGTGGTACCATGCCCCGCTAGCTTCTTTTTTTTCTTTTTCTATATTTTTAAAATTTTTAGTTTTCTAAAAATTTTCATTTTGTATTTTTTTTTTTTAACTTTTAAACATTTTTTTGTAGGGATGAGGTCTCATTATGTTGCCCGAGCTGGCCTCCAACTCCTGGTCTTAAATGATCCTCCCACCTCAGCCTCCCAAAGTGTTGGCATTACAGGTCTAAGTCGCTGCACCTGGTCTCTTACCTAACTTATTTGGCAATGAAACCTGATCTGATTGGACATGAAGCTCTTCATACTTGTTATTTACCCCATTTAATGTAAATAGCTACACTTTTTTTGAGATGGAGTCTCCTTCTGTAGCCCAGCCTGGAGTGCAGTGGTGAGATCTTGGCTCACTGCAACCTCCGCCTCCTGGGTCTTGGTTCAAGCAATTCTCCTGCCTCATCCTCCTGAGTAGGTGGGATTACAGGCACACACCACCATGCCTAGCTAATTTTTGTATTTTTAGTAGACAGGGTTTCACTATGTCAGCCAGGCTGGTCTTGAACTCCTGACCTCGTGATCTGCTTGCCTTGGCCTCCCAAAGTGCTGGGATTACAGGCATGAGTCACCGCACCCGGCATACTAGTTACACATTTTATAGCAGAAATATTGTGTTTGCTTATAAGGCTGCCTTAGACCCAGCTGAGGGTGTCATGTACCGATGTGGGATGTACACAGTCCAACATTTCTAAAATCTCAAAATATTCTCCACTTTGAAACACACCTGCCTGTAAAGGTTTCAAGTAAGGAACTGTGGATGTGTATTAATATCCCTCACATGACAAAGGCGGTGACTGAAAGGTCAAGCCACTTGCTTATGACTCATCCTGTGGCTATGGGCGGTGACTCGAATTCTAAAACTGGTTTTCTTTCTACCCAAGAACCAAGCTTGGTCACTCCCAAGGCTCAGCACTTCTCCAGTCTCTGAGCCCAAGTGGCCGATGCCTCTAGCCACCTCCCCACTGCCCACCTGCCAGTCCCAATGGGAATGCACCGGAAAGTTGAGACCCACCGACAATCTTTCTCAAACTCCTTGGACTCGTCAGTGCAGTGGAAGAACTTCCCCTTGAAAAGCTGCACAGCCACCACGGCGAAGATGAACATGAACAGCATGTACACGATGAGGATGTTGAAGACGTTCTTAAGGGAGTTCACCACACAGTCAAATACAGCCTGTAGGGTGGGGTTGACAGAGCATGAGGGGCTGGGGACCTGCCTGACCTTCTGCCTCCAGTGGCCCATAATACCAAAATACTGCCACTATCATTCCCACTTCACGGGCAAGGTCGTAAGTCAGCTCACAGGGACAAGGCCACCCAGGTAGCTTTGAGAGGTAAGTGTTGGAGGACTTGGATTCAATCCCCGTCTTCTACAATCTACAACTCCCAAATGGGATACTAGAGATGCTTTTAGGTGATACAGGAGCCCAACACAGAAAAACCAGGTAACAAAGTTACTTCCTTTCCAACTCTCTCAATCCTTTTGAGTCAAGGAGAAATTTCTGCTTAGTTACTACCATGTTAACACCTATCACTGCTGACATTTCCTTTTTTTTTTTTTTTTTTTTTTTTTTTTT
>NW_022437092.1:1022653-1043188 GCF_009761245.1 Sapajus apella
TTTTTTTTGAGACAGTCTCACTCTGTCACCAGGCTGGAGTGCAGTGGTGCGATCTTGATCTCGGCTTGCTGCAAACTCTGACTCCCTGGTTCAAGGGATCCTTCTGCCTCAGCCTCCCAAGTAGCTGGGATTACAGGCAGGTGTAACCACGTCCAGCTGATTTTTGCATTTTTAGTAGAGAGGGAGTCTCACCATGCCGGCTAGGATAGTCTTTTTTTTTTTTTTTATTTTAATTTATTTTTTTTTTTTTGAGACAGTCTCACTCTGTTGCCAGGCTGGAATGCAGTGGCACAATCTCAGCTCACCGTAATCCCCACCTCCCAGGTTCAAGTGATTCTCCTGCCTCAGCCTCCTGAGTAGCTGGGACTGTAGGTGCACACCACCACACCCAACTAACGTTTGTATTTTTTAGTAGAGATGGGGTTTCACCATGTTGGTTAGGATGGTCTCAATCTCTTGACTTCGTGATCCACCTGCCTTGGCCTCCCCAAGTGCTGGGATTACAGGCGTGAGCCACTGTGCCGGGCTAACGCTTTCCCTTTTTAACCAAGAAAGAGCAGGTGTTAGAGTTCAAAGCCTTGGGCAGGCAGTCGTATTTGGTTAGATTTCCACAACAGTGTCTTTTTTCCGTCTTTAATTTTTAGTAGAGACAGAGTCTAACTATGTTGCCCAGGCTGGTCTCATGCTCCTAGGCTCAAGTAATACTCTTGCCTTGGTCTTCCAAAATGCAGGGATTATAGGTGTGACTTGATTTAAAGAAACACATTACATAAGAGATAATTCTGGGGGCCCTCAGGTGAAGCATACACGGAAAGTGGGTGCTCTAATGACTGGTTTTATTTCCTGTATTTATTTTGAATGACAGGCTTTCGGGAAATGCTGGTTCATGCTATTTTGGAAGGGGAGATATTAGAGCCTACAACAGAAAAAGTCAAAAGTTATATGGAACAAGAAATGTAGTTCTTGCTTCACAGATCACAGTTATACCCTTTTAAATCCATATGATGCCTTCATGTGAATTAGGAAAAAGGATCTTAACCCTAAGCCATTTCATCTAAAGAAAAACTGCCATAATACACAGATTATTTTATGTCAACTGACTTTACTGCCATCTGCTGGGAAGTTGTAATAATACAAATATCCATATACGATGGCTAGGATGTCATCAGCACCTCCTTTAATACGGTGTCCTTGAGCAGTGTGCAACTTGCTCAACTGTACATAACCCGGACAGTCCCCCCACCCCACTATATTCCAGTCTCACCTTGAGCTTTGGCAACCGCTTGATGGTTTTCAGAGGTCGTAGCACCCGGAGGACTCGGAGGGATTTAATCGTGTTGATATCTTTTCCTTTGCTATTGCCACTGTGGAAGAATGTTAGGGTGGGGAGAAGGGAAGAGAGGAAGCAGAGGTGAGGCTGGGTAGGGGGCAGCCCACAGGTCCACAGGCCCCTACCCTCCCAGGCCTAGAAGTCTGGGGTGAGCTTGGCACAGCCCTGCCCTTCCTGGTGAAGAGAGGTCCATTTCACCTGTTAAGCTCGGGCTCGAGAGCCAGTAAGTAGGTGGCTTTTTGTGTTTCTGGTCCCGGGGTTGGCTGAGGGCCCTTTGTCGTCTGGCTGGGCCTGATCAGTTAAGGGGGTGGCCCTGAGACCCAGTACAAGTGGGTTCTAGGGGGTTGGCTGATTCCCCCCGTTTTCTTCCCAGCTTTTTTTTTTTTTTTTAAGCAAGGTCTGGCTCTGTCACCAAGGCTGGAGTGCAGTGGCACGATCTCAGCTCACTGCAACCTTTGCCTCCTGGGCTAAAGCCATCCTCCCACCTCAGCCTCCCAAGTAGCTGGGACTACAGGCACACGCTACCGTGCCTGGCTAATTGTTTTTTTTTTTTTTTTTTTTTTTTTTTTTTTTTTTTGTAGAGACGGGGTTTTGCATTGTTGCTCAGGCTGGTCTCAAACTCCTGAGCTTGAGCAATCTGCCCACCTCGCCCTCCCAAAGTGTTGGGCTGACAGGCGTGAGCCTCCACGCCTGGTCACACCCATTTTCAAAAAAGCCCTTGGTCCAGCAGTTCAGTGGCTCCTGTGTATTCTTTTTAAACGTGGTATCGTGGGCTCTTAAAAAATGAGACTTCCTCCCCCTTCCAATGGGATTCTGGAAGATCTTAAAGTGGCCCTTATACCAAATCTCCCCTCCCCCACCGTATTCCGAGCCCGCAGGAGAGAAAATAACATGGTCTACTCCTTTTAGATGCTGACGTGGCTGCTGCCACAGTCTCTGCTGCATTGTTCCACGGGGCTCTGAGCCCATCTCTGGCAGAGAGGACCATGCAGAATTCAGTCCAAGGCCTGTTGGAACTGAGCTTAGCAATGCAGACCCCAGAGATGCCATGACACCCTTGGCGACCATGACTCAGGTCCCCCAAGAGGAGGGTACTGGGTGGGACCATGAATAGCTTGTGGTTCATGGCACTCATCACCCATCCAGTTGCTCAAACCAGAACCCTCCTGAGGGTCATGTTCAACATCATGCTCAACTCCTTGCCTTCTATCCCCCATCCCTAGTGGGTCACCTTCCTGGATGTCCCGCCACCTGTCCGTTCCTGGCTGCCATCAGGTCAGACCCCTGTCACCCATCTCCCAACTGTCTCCACATTCCCTGTCTCTCTCCATCTTTTTTTTGTTTGAGATGGAGTCTCACTCTGCCGTTCAGGCTGGAGTGCGGTGGCACGATCTTGGCTCACTGTAACCTCTGCCTCCTGGGTTCAAGCAGTTCTCCTGCCCCAGCCTGCTGAATAGCTGGGACTACAGGCATGTGCCACCACGCCAGGCTAATTTTTTGTATTTTTAGGTTTCATCATGTTGGCCAGGATGGTCTAGATCGCCTGACTTTGTGATCCACCCACCTCGGCCTCCCAAAGTGCTGGGATTATAGGCATAAGCTACCGCACCCGGCCCTTCCTCCACCGTTCATGCACAGTGACCTTGTCACTCTGTCTCCTGCTCAGAATTCTTCTGGAGCACCTGAATTCTTAGAAGAGCAGCTGCAAACTTCTGGGCATGGCATTTGAGGCTCTTCGAAACCTAGCCCAACTTACCTTCATCTTCCGTTCCCATTATGGCTACGTATCTCCAGCCCCAGCCACAATTCTTTTGCCTCTGTCCATTTCTGCATATACTATTCCTGCTGCTAGAAATGCCCTTCCTCCGCTTCCCTAGTCACAGAACTACCTGGTCCCCAAAGTCCAAATTTCAAGTTGCTCCTTCAGACAGTCTTCCCTGACTGCCTGCCTCTGGCTCCTACCAGCTCCTATGTCCTATGTGCTGTTTCGGAGTTAATGTTTGTTTCTTTCTCCTTTGTCTTTTTTTTGGAGATGGAGTCTCACTCTTGCCAAGGCTGGAATGCAGTGGTACAATCTCAGCTCACTTCAACCTCCACCTCCTGGGTTCAAGCAATTCTCTGCCTCAGTCTCCTGAGTAGCTGGGATTACAGGCACCTGCCACCATGCCTGGCTAATTAAAAAAAAAAATGTTTAATAGAGACGGGATTTCACCATCTTGGTCAGGCTGGTCTTGAACTCCTGACCTTGTGATCCACCCACCTCAGCCTCTCCAAGTGCTGGGGCTACAAGTGTGAGCCACTGATCTTTCTTTCTTTCTTCAGTCTCTGGTTTGAGACAGAAAACTCTTCAAAGGCTTACATCGCACTTTATTCTTCTCTGTGTTCATTTTCCCTTTAATCATTTTTTTTTTTTTTTTTTTTTTTTGAGATGAAGTCCTGCTGTATTGTCCAGGCTGGAGTGCAGTGGTGCGATCTCGGCTCACTGCATCCTCCACCTCCTGGGTTCAAGTGATTCTCCTGCCTCAGCCTCCTGAGTAGCTGAGTCACCACACCTGGCTAATTTTTGTATTTTAGTAGAGACAGGATTTCACCATGTTGGCCAAGCTGGTCTCGAACTCCTGACCTCAAGCAATCCACTGGCCTCGGCCTCCCGAAGTGCTGGGGTTACAGGTGTGAGCCACTGCGCCCGTCCGTTTCCCCTTTAATCTTGATCCCTGTCCCAGCCCCTAGCCTGCACCTGGCGTGTGGTGTCAGGACACCTGGATACCTCCAGGTTGAGTCCTTGAGTGGGAAGGTCACCTAGCAAACATCTCCCTACAGTGACCTCCTGCGTCATGAGCAGAACTGCCCCAGAGACCCCCAACACGATGTGTCTTGGTATCAAGGAGCAAAAACATCACTCTTCACACCATTTGTTTTTTTTTTTTTTTTTTTGAGACAGAGTCTTGTTCTGTCACCAGGCCCCAGGCTGGAGTGCAGTGGCACGATCTCGGCTCACTGCAACCTCCGCCTCCTGAGTTCAAGCAGTTCTCCTGCCTCAGCCTCCCGAGTAGCTGGGACTACAGGTGCTCGTTACCATGCCCAGCTAATTTTTGTATTTTTTTAGTAGAGACGGGGTTTCACCATGTTGGCCAGGATGGTCTTGGTCTCTTGACCTCGTGATCCACCTGCCTCGGCCTCCCAAAGTGCTGGGATTACAGGCGTGAGCCACCATGCCCAGCCACCATTTGCTTTTTAAAGGACTCTTTTCTCCCAGTTTTCAGGGAACAAAGACAAGGGCTGTATTTTAGCCTGCTAGTCACAGACATACTCCGGACATTTTTTTTTTTTTTTCTTTTTAAAACCAGCATCATCATCATCTCAAGGCCAAGCCTCCAAGTGCAAGACACATGTTGGACAGTCACTGAGATAATTTTAAGCAGAACAGGGGCATGGATTGAATGGATCACAGAGGGACGTAACATTTTCTTTTCCACGTATCTTTCAGACGTTCTGCTTGTGAGAGAAAGGGAGCCTCAGGCAGATGCTACCAGGTCTTTAACACCTCCGTAACACTTAATAATTTCTCTTTTAACAGAGCCCAGCTTGAAGGCAGCAACATTGTCTGAGTTCTGTTAGATTTACTTTTGCAGTTGCAGATTTATCCAAGCTTAGCAATACTGGTTGTGAGTAGATAACATAGTTTCCTTTTTTTCAATTATTATTATTTTTTTTTTTATTAAAAAGATGGGATCTCACTCTCACCCAGGCTGGATGGAGTGCAGTGGTGCGATCACAGCTCACCGCAGCCTCCAACTCCTGGGCTCAAGCGATCCTCCAGCCTCAGTCTCCCAAATGGCTGGGACTAGAGGCATGAGCCGCTGCACCTGGCTAAAGCTTCCTGTTGAAATTGAAGTTTGGAATATGTGTTGGTGGAAAAAAACGTCAAACAACGGTACCTCCAGGTTGCACATGGACTGGCTAAAATCTTGATGTCCCAAACAAGTGACATTTGGGAACCATCTCCATGGCGTTCTGTATGTATTCCATGGCCACTTTATTCTTTACATTTTTTTTTGAGACTGAGTCTCACTCTGTCGCCCAGGCTGGAGCGCAGTGGTGCGGTCCAGCTCACTGCAACCTCCACCTTCTGGGTTTGAGCAATTCTCCTGCCTCAGCCTCCTCTGTAGCTGGGATTACAGGTGCGCACCACCACGCCTGGCTAATTTTTTGCATTTTTGGTAGAGATGGGGTTTTACCATGTTGGCCAGACTGGTTTCAGACTCTTGACATCAAGTGATCCACGGGCCTTGGGCTCCCAGAACGCTGGAATTAACAGGCGTGAGCCGCCATGTCCAGTTCATTTTCATTGCTTCTGATAACTGCTCCACCCAGCTCACCTACTGAAACGGAACCTCTGCCCCTTCTGTTCTCTGCAGGAACTGGTGAGGCATGGGCGGAGGCATCAGCAAGACCCTTTGAAACGCCTCCTTCCCAGGGAGTGTGTTCTGGTCATTCTAAGCAACAGGACAGCAGTGGCAAGGACACGAGGCCATGGAAACAAGCCCAGAACTAACAAGGCTGCACCAGGTCACAGATCATGAGACAGAATATGAGAGAGAGAGAGAGAGAGAGAGACACTTTACCGTGTACTGCTCCTGGTGATGTGGCATCGGAAGGAGAGACAGATCGTAAGCGGCCTCAGAAGAAAGAACACAGAACACGCACGTACACACGCACCCCTGAGCACCACTGAGTCCTGCCCGGGGAGCAGTGGGGGCAGCCTCAGGCTCATGGCGCTGGCCGGTGTCCATCCTTCCGTCTGGAAGCCGCCCCTACCTCCGTTCAGTCCCCCACCCTTGGCAGGCCCCCGGCACTGCCAACAGCACCCAAGAAAGCCAAATTTCCAAGTAGCTGGACAGCTGCGAAGCTGTCAGTTACCAAAGGCGAATTCGCCGCGGAAAGTCACTGCCAAGAGCCGGAGAAATCGCTCTTCTCCAGGAGTTGCGGAGCTGCAAGGTTTTAAAATGTCTTAAAGGTTGTGAACTTTGAAGTTGAGGGGACCTTGGTTTGAATCCTGACTCTGCCTCTCATTATCCTCATCTGCAAAACAGGCCCAGACTGGGTACGGTGGCTCACACCTATAATCCGAGCACTTTGGGAGGCCAAGTTGGGAAGATCGCTTGAGGTCAGGAGTTCGAGGCCCACCTGGGCAACATAGGGGACCCTCTCTCTCTCTCTCTCTTTTTTTTTTGAGCACCCAGGCTGGAGTGCTGTAGCGGGATGTTGGCTCACTGCAGCCTCAACCTCTGGGGCTCAGGTGATTTTCCCACCTTAGCCTCCCAAGAAGCTGGAAATGCAGGTGAATTTTTCTATGTTTCCTAGAGACGGGGTCTCATTATGTTGCCCAGGCTGGTCTCAAATGCCTGGGCTCAAATGATCCTCCTTCCTAGGCCTCCCAGAGTGCTGGGATTACAGGTGTGAATCACCATGTCCTGGGTAAGACTCTGTCTCTTCAAACAAACAAGCAAATAAACAACCCAGGTCTGTGGAATTCTGATGTTTCATTAATAGCTATGGCCTTGGTTTGCTCCTTATGAAGGCAGAACAAAGAGCTGTGACTTGGGGATGGAATTAAAAGCAACTCTGAAGTCCTCTGAGCAAATGCAGGGCTGGAAAAAACTGTGAGCACTGGACAGTGAGTCCTCTCATGACTTGTCATTGGAATCAGGCTTGGGTTCATTAGGAGCCTTCAACAATGACTGGAGATTCAGGTTAGAAACACCTGATCACCATCAGAATGGCGTAAACCCTGTCACCAAAGACTCTATGGAATTTTCCATCCACAACCCCTTTGAAAGTTAGTGATTTTTTTTTTTGGAGACAGAGTTTTGCTCTTGTTGTCCAGGCTGGAGTGCAATGGCACAATCTTGGCTCACCACAACCTTCACCGCCCAGGTTCAAGCGATTCTCCTGCTTCAGCCTCCTGAGTAGCTGGGATTACAGGCACGCACTACCATGCCTGGCTAACTTTGTATTTTTAGTAGAGATGGAGTTTCTCCACTTTAGTCAGGCTGGCCTCGAACTCCCGGCCTCAGGTGATCTGCTCACCTCAGCCTCCCAAAGTGCTGGGATTACAGGTGTGAGCCACTGTGCCAAGCTAGTGAGATATTTTTTACAACACAGGATGGTTTAAATGCCTACAAATATTCCCAGTTGATTCTCTTCTACACCCCCTCATCTCTTTCCTATATTCTGACTTGGGGTTCTCAAGCTCGGTATATCTAGGAATTGCTGCATACCTAGAATCGTAGAGATTCTACCTTTTCTTCAAGACAGAGTCTTGTTTGGTCACCCAGGCTGGAGTGCAGCAGCGCGATCTCGGCTCACTGTAACCTCCGCCTCCCGGGTTCAAGTGGTTCTCCTGCCTCAGCCTCCCGAGTAGCTGGGATTACAGGTGCCTGCCACCATGCCCGGCTAATTTTGTATTTTAGTAGAGACAGGATTTTGCCATGTTGGTCAGGCTGGTCTCAAACTCCTCGACTTAGGTGATCCACCCAGCCCAAAGTGCTGAGATTGCAGGTGTGAGCCACCAGGCCCGGCCTTATTTTATATTTTTAGAGACGGGGTCTTGCTCTGTCACCCAGGCTGGAGTGCGGTGGCGTGATCACGGCTCACTGCAGCCTTGAACTTCCTGACTCGAGTGATTGTCCTATCTCAGCCTACCAAGTAGCTGGGACTACAGGCAAGAGCCACCATACCCAGCTTCCTTATGAATCACTGAGGGAGTTTTCGATGATAGTGATTTGCTTTTTGAGGTTATGTCTTGCTCTGTCGCCCAGGCTGGAGTACAATGGTGCAATCTTGGCTCACGGCAACCTTTGCCTCCCGAGTTCAAGCGATTCTCTTGTCTCCGCCTCCCGAGTAGCCACCACACGCAGCTTACTTTTGTATTTTAATAGACATTGGGTTTCGTCATGTTGCCCAGGCTGGTTTCAAACCCCTGACCTTGTGATCGGCCCACTTCGGCCTCCCAAAGTGCTGGGATTACAGGTGTGTGCCACTGCACCCAGCCAATGCTAGTGATTTTTGCCCAGTCTGCTGACTTTAGGTTTAAGATGGGAGTCTTCTGAACATCACTACATTTGCCTGTGGGAAGCTGGCACCATGATGCCCATTTTCCAGATAAGGAAGCTGAGGCCTAGAGAAAAAGGGTGACTTGCCCAAGGGCAGGCACACAGCGGGGAAGACAGACAGACAGAGATTCAAACCCAGGTGTGGGTCTCTTGCGCTCTAATCTTTCCATTTCATCACATGCAAGAAAAAGAATCCTTTCAGGTTGGGGGCTGTTTTGAAGATGAGGATCAAAAGAGAGCAGCTCAGGGCTCCATCTTTGGCTTCCTGACAGTCTGCCTCCTGGATATGCAGGAGCAGCTTGATCAAGGTGTTCTGGCAGCTGCGGTCCTGTCTTTGGGGGAGGAGCAGCCGCGCCAGATGGACTCTTGGCAGTGAGGGCAGGATCATGATCCACCAGCTGCTGAGAAATGTCAGTTGGCTGCCCCAATGCATGGGCACAGAGCGTGATATGATGTGTGATGGCTCACGAAACGGTGCGTTCATGGTGGACAGATGGACGCATGGGACACAGTCAGTGAACTGAGCAGGACACACACAGACACACACAGACACACACACACACACACACACACACACACAGACAGATATTGGGTGAGGTGCAGGAGGGTGGACACCTTTAGGACAGCTTCGACATCCCTTGGTGGGACCACAGGGGCAGTTTTTTCCCATATCAGAGACGGGGCCAAAATCACAGCACTGCGGGGAGAATCCTTGCTTTGACCCTAAAGGGCCAGAATAGCAAGATTCCTTTCAACAAGTAAGAGAGCAACCTTACGCTCCCTTCCCCTGGATCTTGCAGCCCTGCCAGGACCTCAGAGAATGCAGGCCGGCTGGGCTGCTGAGAGTGCCATTCTGCCCACTGTGAGCCTCCGTACGCAGGGCTGGGAGATGGGCAGCATCTGACAGCTCAACCCAACCTCAGCGATCTTGCTGGGCTTATTTTCCTCCACAGTCTCTCTGGGCCACAGTTTCCTCATCTAGAAGGGAAAAACTGAGGCACAGACAGGCTGAAGGACTTGCACGTCTAGAGAAATCAAACAGACCTGCAGGGACCTTTTCCTCCAACAGGAAGGTCAATCTAATACTTGCTGGGGTTCTCAGCCTTGTCAACGAGGAGATGTGCACACAGGACAGACAAAGCGAGTTAAAAGAGCAGGAAGGAAAGAAGCAGAGGACCTTGTTGGGTGGGGGGATGGGTTCAGCACTCAGGTTGAGAAACTCAGAGCATCCCATGCTCCTTCCAACGTGCCAACTATCTGATGACAAGGAAAGACAATAAGCCAAGTCCTCATAGGGTGACAGACCTTCTCAGACAAGAGAGACCAGAAACCTGCAACCAGGGGATGATTCCAAAACTTTTCTTGGGGGGAAAAAGCAGTAGCTCGAGTAGTAGCGTTATTCTGGCTTTCTAGCAATTTGGCTCTTAGGCGTGCAGGAATGGCTTGATCAAGGCACCTGACCAGCTGTGCTGGGCCTGCATCCCTGCCCTGGGGGAGGAACAGTAGCATCAGATGGACTCTTGACAGTGGGGTGGGGAGGATGTGGTAGGGGTGAGGTCTCAGGGTCTCCTTTCCCATTCCTCTGACTGTTATATAAAGATGCTCCCTGTTGGACTCATGGCCATCAGCTGTTCCAAAGCTTTGGGAGAGTCCCAGACACGTGCCAGAATGCCACTGGCAAAATCTCACAACTCCCAGTTCCTGCACAATCTACAAGCCTGCCAGGGCTGACAGGACAGCCTGAAATCCCTATCTGGATCATTGTCTTGTGTAAGAATTAAAATAACAACAACAACATTCAAAATGGATTTTCAAGGGTGCAGGGTGGCTTTATGCCTGTACTAATTTCACAAGAACAATGTAAAAGCTTGACTCTGCAAACAGGCTGCCAAGTTGCTGTGAGCCGTAGGCCAAATTTGAATGCCCTGGTATAACTTGATTTTTTTTTTTGAGATGGAGTCTCACTCTGTCACCCAGGCTAGAGTGCAGTGGTGCGATCTTGGCTCACTGCAAGCTCCGCCTCCCAGGTTAAGTGATTCTCATGCCTCAGCTTCCTGAGTAGCTGGGATTACAGGTGCACACCACCACATCCAGCTAATTTTTGTATTTTTAGTAGAGGCAGGGTTTCACCATGTTGGTCAGGCTGGTCTTGAACTTCTGACCTCATGATCCACCTGCCTCGGCCTCCCAAAGTGCTAGGATTACAGGCATGAGCAACTGCGCTCAGCCAACTTGATATTTAAAAAGAAAACACAGAAATAATAATAAAAAAGAAACTCTCCATGGCAGATTCTTTTGTAACACAAAGAATCATTCTACTTTTTTTTTTTTTTGAGACGGAGTCTTGCTCTGTCACCCAGGATGGAGTGCAGTGGTGCAATCTCGACTCACTGCAACCTCCCCCTCCTGGGTTCTAGCGATTCTCCTGCATCAGCCTCCTGAGTAGCTGGAATTACAGAAGCCCCCCACCATGGCCAGCCAGTTTTTGTATTTTTAGCAGAGACAAGGTTTCACTATATTGGCCAGACTGGTCTTGTACCTCAGGCCTCAAGTGATCCACTTGCCTCGGCCCCGCTAAGTGCTGGGATTACAGGTGTGAGTCACTGCACTTAGCTCATTATGCTAATTGACCTCTGGTGAAAAAGAATTTTTGGTTTGTTTTTGCAGATTAACTTTGTTTAAAAGAAGAGGCTAATTGTAACTCCAGAGAACCTAGAAACAGTATGTTGTAAACAGTGGCCCATAATGGCAAAAGCTCACACTGAAAGGCTTGCCCCTGGGCCCTTTGAAGGTCATCCCCTCCCTAAATTGTGATGGTCAACTTGGGGGATGGAGGTGGGACTGTCACCTCCTCAACACTTTTTTTGAGACAGAGCTATGCTCTGTCGCCTAGGCTTGAGTGCAGTGGTGCGATTTTGGCTTACTGCAACCTCTGCTTCGAGGTTCAAGCAATTCTTCTGCCTCAGTCTGCCGCGTAGCTGGGATTCCAGGCACCCACTATCACATCTGACTAATTTTTTGTATTTTTAGTAGAGAATTTTTGTATTTTTGTCATGTTGGCCAGGCTGGTCTTGAACTCCTGACCTCAGGTGATCCGCCTGCCCTGGCCCCCCAAAGTGCTAGGACTACAGGCATGAGCCACTGTGCCCAGTCTACTATAATACATTCTTATGCACACTGTGATTAGCTAAAACAATCATTTTTGGGGGGTGAAAAACAGTGCTAATTTGATATGGAACAAATGTATCTCATTTTTATTTTACATTTCTCTGAATTCCAATGAGGTTGATCTACCATTCAGTTTGACTAGTTGCCAGCATTCTATGAGGTTTCTGTTTACGTCCATTGCCCATTTATCTACTGAGGAATGGTGTTTCTTATTGATTTGTAACTGCTTTTTATATTTTAAGGACATGGGCTCCTTGTGTTATTTGTTGCAATCTTTGTCCCCTAATGTGATGTGCATTGTGTTTTGTTTATTTATTTACTTTTAAACATACAAAACAGCTTGCTGAACCTGTTTCTTTGGTATTCATCACTATTAAAATTATTCAGTAACCATACAAAGCAATAATATCCTAAATAGCTAATTCACTGATGTTTAATTTTGAAATTTTTTATTCTTTTGACACGGGTTCTTCCTGTGTTCCCCAGACTGGAGTGCAATGGCACAATTTTGCCTCACTGCAGTCTCGACCTCGTGGGCTCAAGGGATTCTCCCACCTCAGCCTCCTGTGTGGCTGCTACTACAGGCATGCCACCATGATGCCTGGCTACTTTCTATGTATGTGTGTATGTGTATATACATATGTGTATGTGCGTGTGTGTATACACATATGTGTGTATATACATATGTGCATGTGCGTGTGTATATACATGTGTATGCGTGTGTATACATACGTGTATGTGCGTGTGCATACATATGTGCACGTGTGTATACATACATGTGTGCACGTGTGCATACATGTGTGAGTGTATATACATACATGTGTATGCACGTGTGTATATACATACATGTGTGTGCGCATGTGTATATACACATGTGCACGTGTATATATACATACATGTGTGTGCGCGTGTGTAGATACATGTGTGTGCGTGTGTATATACATACGTGTGTGCGCATGTGCATATACATGTGTGCATATACATACGTGTGTATATACATACATGTGTGTATATACGTGTTATATACATACATGTGTGTATATACGTGTTATATACATACATATGTGTGCGTGTATATACATACATGTGTGTATATACATACATACGTGTGCGTGTATATACATGTGTGTGAGTGTGTATACATACATATGCGTGTGTGTGTGTATATTTCTTTGTAGAGATGGGTCTCCCTATGTTACCCAGGCTGGTCTCGACCTCCTGGGCTCAAAGCAATCTGCCTGTCTCAGTCTCCCAAAGTGCTGGGATTACAGGTGTGAGCCACTGTGCCCAGCCACCATTTTTTTTTTTTTTTTTTTTTAAAGCAATCTCTTCCATTGCTGTAGCAGTCAAATAGATACTGAAGAACTCTGAGGAGAAGGAAGGAGGTGGGGAGGGAGGGCAGGAGAGAGAAAAAGAAAAGAAGAGCAAGTGAACAAAAAGGGAAGAGGGAGAAAGAGGAGGAAGGAGTGAAAGAGAAAGAGAAAGCAGCACAACTGGCCTCCCGACCTCCGTGACACATCTCCTCCAGCTCTGCGGCACGCACCCAGAAACTCTGGAGATTTCTTGTTCTAACACAACTTCACCTCACTGTGTCCCCAGAGAAGAATCTAAGTGTGGCCTATTTTATAGGTCTTCAGCTGGAAATGGGCCACCATTCTGGCCCTCCTGACAAACCACGTCCTCACTGTTTGGTCACGGAGACCATTCAAGGGTCCCTCCAGATGGGCTGAGGAGGGAGCCTCTGATTTCTCAGGGGGAGTGAGTAGGTCAAGATCCTTCCAAAACCTTTCAGGGAATAATCCACCATGATGGGCACAGCCGGGGTCCCCAAGATTTATTTCTCGATTAGAGACTTATTAGATGTTTTTCATCCTGCTCCAAATGTCTACAACCTCAGGAATGTACTGCTATGTCTGCTATCGGGGTCCTAATGGCTAACGGCCACTCAGCTGCTGGGCGCCATCTTGAAATAGTCACCCAGAACCTGGGGGCCATTTTGAAATAGCTTCCCTAGAAGTTGGGCACCATCTTGGAATGGTTACCCAGAACGAGGGTGCCACCTTGAAATGGCTGCCCAGAACTTGGGGGCCATCTTGGAATCACCACCCAAAACTTGGGGACCATCTTGGAATGGCTACCCAGAACTTGAAGGCCACCTTGGAACTGAGGGACCATGTAAGCATGGCCATTCAGAGTTCAGAAGCCATCTTAGCATGGCAGCCCAGAACTCAGAGGCCATCTTGCAATGGCTTCCTAGAACTTGGGGGCCATTTTGGAATGGCTACCCAGAACTTGAAGGCCACCTTGGAACTCAGGGACCTTGAAAGCATGGCCATCCAGAATTTAGAAGCCATCTTGGAACAGCCGCCCAGAACTTAAATGCCACCTTGGAATGGTTGCCCAGAACTTGGGGGCCACCCGGGAACTCAAGGGCCATTTTGCAATGGCTTCCTAGAACTTGGGGGCCATCTTGGAATGGCCACCCAGAATTTGAAGGCCACCTTGGAACTCAGAGACCATCTAAGAATGGCCATCCCAAATTCAGAAGCCATCTTGGAATGAGAGCCCAGAACTCCGGGGCCATCTTGGAACGGCCACCCAGAGCTTGGATGCCATCCTGGGATGACTACTAAGTGCCTGGGTGCCACCCCGAAATGGCTGCCTACAACTAGGGCACCATGGTGGAGCCCCATACTGACACACGGCCTTTCAGAGGAGAATCCCAGGACTACTGGGAGAAGCGAAAGACACACAAAGGGAGTCACCAGGTCTACAACTACAGGGCCGTTGGGCACGGGGGGAGGGGGTCAGAATTCTCACGCACATTCATTTCCTGATTGTCTCTTTAGGGACTCCCCAAAGAGACAGCAGCTTGGGCGGCGCGTGTGGAGCAGTAGGGGAATGACACGTTCCGGCAAGGCTAGTCTACGGAAAGCAGCACAGCAAGAGGCTGGTGACGTGGCTGAGGCCCATTGCTGTGTGAGGAGGTAGAAGGTGCGTGGGGGGGGTCCCTTCTCCTTCTTCCTCCACGGCTGTCATGCAAAAAGCCAATCGAAGCTCTTCCTGGTGGCATGCTGATCTCCCCCGCGTCCCCAGAGCCCACACACCCCGTCCCTGGACCCTGAGAACATGTCCCCTGATCTGATGGGTGGCCCCCAGGCCAGGGGGGTGGGGGAAAAGAGGCTAGTGGAGGCCTCGCGAGGAGACTTACGTGAAGGCAAAGGCTACCAGGGCCCCACTGACCACTATGAAGTCGAGAATATTCCAGAGGTCGCGGAAGTAGGCGCCCTGATGCAGGACGAGCCCCAGGTCAATCATCTGTGGGGGAGAAGAGAGAGTGCTCAGAGCCCCCGCCTGATCCCCACCCTGGGGTGTTGCCACCCACTCCCTAGCCTCTCGGGGAGAGGCAGGGAAGCCAGAGGTTGCCTCATCCTGCAGGGATGGGCGGTGGCCAGAGGACTCCGGGCAGGATTGGGGAGCCCCTGCTCCATGAGAGGCAGCCCCTCTGCCTGAGGGAAGGCAGCTCTGGCTTGCCGGCTCTTACATCCAAACCTTGGGGTCCTCTTTGATGCCTCTTTGTCCCAAATCCCTCATTGGCTCCATCTGCAAAGCTCACTGACTCTGATTCCAGAACCTTCCAAGAATCTGTCCACATCTCACGTCTTCTTTGGTCACCAGCGTGATCCCGTCCCCGTCATCATCCACGGGGACCAGTGTGATCACCTGCTCACAGGTCCTCTGCTTCCCACACATGTCAGAGGGCACCTGTGAACACCTCCTCTGCCCGGAACCCTCTATGGCTCTCACCTCACTTAAAGTCAAAGCCAAAGAGCCCTGTCTGTGACCCCCTGCACAAGGTGCTCCTCGCCTCCCTGTTCTCATCTCTCTGCCGTTTGTTTCCCCTCTTCTCACACTCTGCGAAGTGCTAGAGCATTTCTAATCCTCTGGCCGACTCCTCCTCTAGAGGGGGGCATTCTTGAAAGCTCAGAATCTCCTGGAGCCCTGGCTCTCTGCAGTTTTTTTTTTTTTTTTTTTTTTGAGACAGAGTTTCACTCTGTCACCCAGGCTGGAGTGCAGTGGCATGATCTTGGCTTACTGCAGCCTCCACGTTGGCTCATTACAGCCCTGGGTTCAAGCAGGTGTCCTGCCTCAGCCTTCCGAGTAGCTGGGAATACTGGCATGAGCCACCACGCCTGGCTAGTTTTTGTATTTTTAGCAGAGACAGGGTTTTACCATGTTGACCAGGCTGGTCTCGAACTCCTGACCTCAAATCATCTGCCGGCCTCGGCCTCCCAAAGTGTTGGGATGACAGGCATGAGCCACTCTACCCGGCTTGAAAAAACAAAACAAAACCATACTGCATGTTCTCACTTCAAATGTGCACTCACCTTGATCACCATCTCAAAGGTAAAGACGCCTGTAAAAACGTAGTCAAAATATCGCAGCACCTGCAGGGGTTAAAAGCAAGAGAGCAGTGGATTACTGGCCCGTTCCAGCAGAGCCCCGGTAAAATGAACGACTGCCCGCTGGGGAGCGGAGCCTGAACCCAGGGGAGGGCACAGCTGCCACATCGGCTGGGCAGGGCGTGCGCCGCACAAGGGCCCCTCCCATCTCTTCCGTAGTGCAGATTTGTATGTTGTAAATGAAACTGTCCAGCAGATGGCAGCAAATCCTAACAGAAATCCCTGTATTAGGCCGGTTCGCTAACCCATGGGAAAGGTGCCTTTTACAATTTGCCCCAAGCCCTACCGAGGATTAGAGGCGGCCCCAGAAAAGTTCAGGGTTGACTGTATCCCTCTTGGTGATGGATCCAATCCCCTGATACCCTTGCTTTCTTGGTGTCCTGGACGAGAAATCATTCCTATGTGTTTCTTTTCCTTTTTTTTTTTTTTTGAGACGAAGTCTCACTCTTTCTCCCAGGCTGGGATGTTATGGTGCCCTCTCAGGTCACTGCAACCTCCGCCTCCTGGGTTCAAGTGATTCTCCTGCCTCAGCCTCCCGAGTAGTGGGGGTTACAGGAACACGGCACCACGACCGGCTGACTTCTGCATTTTTAGTAGAAACGGGGTTCCACCATGTTGCTCTGGCTGGTCTTGAACACCTGACCTAGTGATCCGCCTGCCTTGGCCTCTCAAAGTGCTGGGATTACAGGTGTGAGCCACCACGCCCGGCGCTACGTGGTTTCTTAAACATTGGGGCCAATCCCTTAGCACCACATCTCTTCCCGCCTCATGGCCAGGCCCATGCCAGGGTAGGTTAATTCTTCCTGTCCCCATCTCCAGGCCCGATGTTTCTGCCTGGACGAACAACATTCTCTGGCCCAGCCCCTCTCCAGGACACACCACAGCACACGTCTGGTGTCAGCCGGGCATAAAGATGAGGGTGTGTTGCCTGGTATCTGGCTGGTGGTAGGTACAGGGGGTGGACACTGGCCAGATGTGGTGGCTCAAGCCTGTGACCCCAGCACTTTGGGAGGCCGAGGTAGGCAGATCACTTGAGGTCAGGAGTTCGAGACCAGCCTGACCAACATGGCAAAACCCCATCTCTACTAAAAATACAAAAAATTAGCTTGGCATGGTGGCATGTGCCTGTAATACCAGCTACTCGGAAGACAGAGGCATGAGAATCACTTGAATCTGGGAGGTTGAGGTTGCAGTGAGCTGAGATCACACCACTGCACTTCAACCTAGGAGACAGAGACTCTGTCTTAAAACAAAACAAAAAGGACAGGCGTGGTGGACAGGCGTGGTGGCTCATGTCTGCAATTCCAGCACTTTGGGAGGCAGAGATGGGCGGATCACTTGAGGTCAGGAGTTCGAGACCAGCCTGACCAATAAGGATGAAACTCCGTCTCTATTAAAAATGCAAAAATTAGCTGGGCATGGCAGCGTGCGCCTGTAATCCCAGCTATTCGGGAGGCTGAGGCAGGAGAATCACTTGAACCCGGGAGACAGCGGTTAGTGGTGAGCTGAGATCGCGCCATTGCACCCCAGCCTGGGCAACAAGAGCAAAACTCTGTCTCGGGTGGGGTGGGGGTAATTGGATCCACCTGGAAGCCGCAAGGGCTGAGCATTACTGAACATGGCCACCAGAGGGCGCTGTGAACACCCCAGTCAGGCAAGTCTTGCTTCCGCTTACAACTCTCCGTGGCTCCCACCTCACTCAGGGATCAAAGCCAAATTCCTCCCCGAGGCCCTCAAGGCCCTGCACGATCTGACCAGTCATGTTCCTGACCTCACTTCCTCTCGCTCTCGCCCTTGCTGACTTCCTCTTGTGGCCTGAGATGCTCCCACCTCAGGGCTCCCGAATGCTTTCCCCACATCCCATTTGATTCCCTCTTTCTCCTCCTTTATGACTTAGCTCAAATGACACGTTCCCAGTGAGGACTTCCCTGGCCAACTGTTTAAATTCCATCTCCTGGGCCGGGCGTGGTGGCTCACGCCTGTAATCTCAGCACTTTGGGAGGCCAATGCAGGAGGATCACGAGGTTAGGAGTTCGAGACCAGCCTGACCACCATGGTGAAACTCCGTCTCTACTAAAAATACAAAAAATTAGCTAGGTGTGGTGGCATGTGCCTGCAACGCCAGCTACTCAGGAGGCTGAGGCAGGAGACTTGCCTGAACCCTGGAGGTGGGGGCTGCAGTGAGCCGAGATCGTGCCACTGCACTCCAGCCTGGGTAACAGAGCGAGACACTGTCTCAAACAAAACAAAAAACAAAACAAAACACGAAAATTCCATCTCCTGATGCTTGAGATCCCCCTTATGAAGCCTCTCTTTCCCTCTGCCTGCCACACCTCCAGTCACTTATCAGCCCCCAAACAACTATGTGTTATAGTCACTGACAATCTCATTCTCCATCTCCCCCACCCAAATGTCAGCCCCACAGGACAGGGATGTCTGTCTGTCACCATGGCATCTCCAGTTTATGATACAGGGTCAGGCATATAGTAGGTGCTCAAGAAATGTTTGTTGAATGAATGCATGAACAGCTGGGGCTGTGCTGGGTCCTGCAGGAGCTGGACTCTGTGATCCGTGTGGTTATAACATATATTTCTGTTATGTGTAGTGCTTGAAGAGGAATTAGAGACCAGAGTGCCTGGGGTCGGGGTGGGGTGACTTCCGGGAGGGAGGGTCTGGTTCAAGGGGATTGGCTTGAAGGAGCTGGGTAGGGAGAGGGGATGGTGCTGGGGGAGCACGTCAGGTGCACCAGGCAGTGGCCTAGCCTGGTCAAAGGCCTGACGCTTTGCGGGCTCTGGGAGTGCAGGGACTGTCTTATGCCCTGTCAATCCTCCCTGGCTAGCTCAGTAGCTGGCACATAGTAGTTGCTTATTAAATACTTACTAAAGGAATGAATGAAAGGAAAGGAGAGAGAGAGTCAGGATAGGGCAGGCCAGGGGGTCAGGTGACTCTAATTCTGGAGCACTGAATAAGGTGTACAAGAGGAAATCAAAAGACCAATAAATTCAGTTCAAGCAGTCCTACTATTTAGATCTTTCTGACCTATTTGCAAGTGCTTGATCTCATTCATTACAGGGAAATGTCAAACAAGACCCCAGTGAGAAATCACTCCACACCCAGCAGAGGAGCCAAAGGAAGCAGATGAGAGCACCAAGTATTGACGAGGACGGGGAAGAACAGGAGTTCCCATGTGCTACTTGTGCAAGGACCACTGTCTTTATTTTTATTTTTTGAGACGCTCTGTTGCCCAGGCTGGAGGGCAGTGGTGCGATCTTGGCTCACTGCAACCTTTGCCTCCTGGGTTCAAGCGATTCTCCTGCCTCAGCCTCCCGAGTAGCTGGGATTACAGGCACATGCCACTACACCTAGTTATTTTTTTGTATTTTTAGTAGAGACAGGGTTTCACCATGTTGGCCAAGCTGGTCTTGAATTCCTGACCTCAGGTGATTCGCCTGCCTCAGCCTCCCAAAGTGCTGCGATTACAGGTGTGAGCTACGCTGCCCGCCACTGTGTTTTACTGATTGACTGACCGTTTTGAGACAGGGTCTTGCTCTGTTGCCCAGGCTGGAGTGCAGGGGCACGACCTCAGTTCACTGCAACCTCCACCTCCTGGGTTTAAATGATTCTCATGCCTCAGCCTTCCAAGCAGCTGAGATGACAGGTGCGTGCCACCACACCTGGCTAATTTTTGTATTTTTGGTATTGACAGGGTTTCACCATGTTGGCCAGGCTGGTCTGAAACTCCTGACCTCAGGGGATCCACCTGCATCCACCTCCCAAAGGGTCACTGTGTTTACTGTCTAGTAAACATTCCAGCTGCATTTACTGAGGCCGACCACTTGCAAATTCTGTAATCTAGACACTGTGCTTTTGGTTTATACCCTGGAGGAATTCGTATTTATTTATTTATTGAGATAGGGTCTTACTCTGTCACGCAGGTTGGAGGGCAGTGGCATGACCACGGATCATTATAATCTCAACCTTGCAGACTCAAGTGATCCTCCCACCTCAGCCTCCCGAGTGGCTGGGACCATAGGTGGGCGCCATCATGCCTGGCTAATAAAAAAAAAAATTTTTTTTTTTGGTAGAGATGGGGAGGGGGGTCTCACTATGTTGTCCAGGCTGGTCTTGAACTCCTTGCCTCAAGCAATCCTCCCACTTTGGCCTCTCAAAGTGCTGGGATTATAGGTGTAAGCCACTGCCTCCGGCCTCCTGGAGAAATTCTTGTCCAAGTGACTCAGGAAACATGTTGTGGGTGGGGCCTGGGGACAGCGTTCTAACTCAGAAACACCCAAACATCCATCAACAGGAGGATGGATCACACATCATGCCACACAGGAAATCTGAAAACAGCATCATAAAGAGTGCCCAGCAGCTGGGCGCGGTGCTCACGCCTGGAATCCCAGCACTTTGGGAGGCCAAGGTGGGCAGATCACTTGAGGTCAGGAGTTTGAGACCAGCC
>NW_022437092.1:1053188-1184812 GCF_009761245.1 Sapajus apella
TTTTAAAGACGGGGTTTCACCATGTTGGTCAGGCTGGTCTTGAACTCCCGACTTTAGGTGATCCACCTGCCTTAGCCTCCAAAGTGCTTGGATTACAGGCGTGAGTCACTGCACCCAGCCTAATTCAGCCATTTCTAAGTGGGAGGGGTGTCTCTTTTATTTTTATTTTTTTGAGATGGAGTCTTGCTCTGTTGCCAGGCTGGAGTGCAGTGGTGTGATCTCAGCTCACTGCAACCTCTGCCTCCCAGGTTCAAGCAATTCTCCTGCCTCAGCATCCCAAGTAGCTGGGATTACAGCTATATGCTACGACACCCAGCTAATTTTTGTATTTTTAGTAGAGATGAGGTTTTACTCAAACTCCCAACCTCATGATCCGCCCGCCTCGGCCTCCCAAAGTGCTGGGATTGCAGGTGTGAGCCACTGCGCCCGGCTCGGGGAGGGTGCCTCTTACATCACATACAACATAAATTTGGGAATTTATGACAATGATTTTCTAGTGGATGGCAGGAAGTGGGTCTCTTCCAACAAAGTCAATATATTGTGACAAATCATTGTACGTGACTTAAGGAAGGAGCATCCGTTTCCAACTTGTTCAGAGGTCCCCTTGGACTCATGGTGGTCAACGCTCACTCACTGCCCTCTCTCTGGCCTGACTTCCACCACCCTGGTGGGAGCCCCAGGCCCCGCTGCCCTTGCTGGGGGCCATACTCACGGGTTGGTTGTGGACAGGATGAACATGGAGCTATAGGGAGGCATCGGCTTAGGGCCGTCTTCCCCACGGTCGTCGTCCTCCTCCTCCTTCTTCTCTTCCTCTTTTTTTGACGGTGGGTCTGGGTTGGCGTTTTTGTTCACTGTTGGGACAAGAACCGACACAGGGCGCCCTCCACAATTTCCCACAAGTCTCTGGGAACTCCATGTACTCCCAGGGCAGGCAAGAAGTAGCTGACATTTATAAAGTGCCTGCTGTATACCAGGCATCTCATGACATCACTAAACCCTTGCATGGCCCTGAGGTTGATATATTCGGATCCCCCATTCACAGATGAGGAAATGGAGGCACAGAGAAGTAAAGTGACTTGTCTAAGGTCACACAGCGGGAAGTGGCAGAGCTGGCATTTGGAACCCAGGCGGCCTGGCCCCTGAGAGCCTGCTCTCTACCACTCCATAGCCTTGAGTGCATGAGGCCCTTGTGGGATCTTAACACAGACCTGCCCCATCCTTCTTGGACCTTCACATTCTCACTTGGAGGCAGGTAGGGAGAGTGCCAAGAGACCCACTGAACAGATGGAAATACTGACACCTCCCATAAACCGCAGGGCTTGCCCCCATTAGCACCTCTCTCTTGATTTGGCGGGGAGGAGCCACCAGCATCTGGAGCTTCCATTCTGCAGCCCAGCCTGCTTATGTGCCCACGGGCAAGCTGAGCCTCTCTGAGCCTCAGTTCCTACATCTATAAAATGGGCACAGTGACGAGATCTTAGGAACTTAGGTCTCAGGACCATGGAAAGCCTTTATCCAGCAAACCCATGAAAATTTCTCACACAGAACTGATACTACAGGAACTTAAGACATAAACCACTCAGCAGTTCACCTTTTCTTTTATTTTTGAGATGGAGTCTCACTTTGTTGCTTAGGCTGGAGTGCAATGGCGAGATCTCAGCTCACTGCAACCTCCGTCTCCCGGAGCGATTCTCCTGCATCATCAGCTTCCTGTGTCCCTGGGATTGCAGGCAGGCACCACCATGCCTGGCTAATTTTTGTATTTTTTTTAGTAGAGATGGGGTTTCACCATGTTGGTCAGGCTGGTCTTGAACTCCTGACCTCAAGTGATCCTCCTGCCTTGGTCTCCCAAAGTGCTGGGATGCCAGGGGTGAGCCACCACGCCTGGCCAGCAGTTCATCTTTAAATTCCTCAGTGCTTCTCTGATCCTGATCTTACAGGACCACGAACTGCCAGTGCCTCGGGAGTGTAGGTCTGTGCCGTTCACAGGGTCGTTACTGCCTCCAGGTGGCTACCGCGCCCTTGAAATGTGGCGAGTCCAATTTAGGATGTGTTGAAAATGCAAAAAGCACACAGCAGAGGCCGGGTGAGGGGCTCACACCTGTAATCTCAGCACTTGGGGAGGTTGGAGCGGGTAGATCACTGGGGCCAGAAGTTTGAGACCAGCCTAGGCATCACGGTGAAACTCGGTCTCTACTGAAAATACAAAAAATGAACCAGGCCTGGTGACGTGCACCTGCAATCCCAGCTGCTTGGGAGGCTAAGGCCTGAGAGTTGCTTGAACCTGGGAGGCAGAGGTTGCAGTGAGCCAAGATCACACCACTGCACTCCAGCCTGGGCGACAGAGCCAGACTGTGTCTCTAAAAAAACCCAAAAACCAAAAACCAAACAAATAAAAAACACACCAGATGTTGAAGACTGAGTATAAGAGAATGTAAAATATCTTGTTAATAATTTAAAAAATATTCATTATAGGCTGAAATAACATTTTGGATAAATAACATTTTGGGCTAAATGTAATGAACCATTAAAGTTCATTTTACCTGTTTCTTTTATGTTTTTTCCTTCCTTCCTTCCTTCCTTCTTTCCCTCCCTCCTTCCCTCTTTTGTTTTTTTTGGACAGGATCTCCCTCTGTTGCCCGGGCTAGAGCGCCAGCACAATCCTAGCCCACTGCTGCCTCGAACTCCTGAGCTCAAGTGATCTTCCCACCTCTGCCTTCTAGTAGACAGGACTACAGGCGCACACCACTACGCCCGACCAATTTTTAAAATTTTTTTGTAGAGGTGGGATCTCTCTATGTTGTCCAGGCTGGGCTTAAGCAATCCTCCTACCTTGGCCTCCCGAAGTGCTGGGATGACAGGCGTGAGCCAGCACACCTGGCCCTTTTTCAATTTGGTGACAGGAAAGTTTAAACGGATGTATGCATGTGGCCTCTGTTACGTTTCTTTTGGACAGTGCTGGGCCGACAGAATCAATCATCTGACCCCCCTAAAGCTTCCATCAAAGAACCCCATTGTTTCTCAAATGGGGCGGCCTCCTGGCTCCCCGAAGGGAAGGGAGGACATAGGAGATATCGCTAACCCAATCCAACACGTCTCCATGCCCGGCACAGCGCACAGGAGACCTCACCGAACCCTCCACAGCCCTCTGGGGTAGGAAACTACACCTACGCCCATTTTCCAGGGGAGGAAACGAGAAGGGAGAGATGGGGTCACAGTCCAGGGTCACTCAGCAGAGCCTCTGGCTGCAGGGGCACCGGGTCCCTTGCCCGGCGACGTGTGAGGGCGGAGGGTCTCACCTTGCACAACGGTGTGGTTGAGGGGGGGTGGGCAGGCCGGAGGGATATCCACGGTGGTGTGGTCGGGTTTCCTGGCAGTCTTAGCTGAATTGGTTTGGGTGCCGCTGGGGTTGGTGACGATAAGGCTGTTCTCGGGGGTTTTGGGGGGGCCGGGATTGGATGGGTTCCCCGGGTTGTTGGGCGTCCGGCGACTGGTGGCGTTCTGGGGGTTGGTGGCCATGGCAGGGCCGGCCGGCATGGGGCCGGGGTCAGTGCTGTTTCCCATCTTGGCTGGGCTCTGGGGCAGGCCGGAGTGGCCGAGGCTGTCGTGGGGGCCGGCCGACTCCGCCGTGGCCAGCTTGTTGTTCTTCATGTTGTCAATGTCCTCTGCCAGGGGTGGGTCTTGGCGGCCCAGGTCCTGCTGGATCGGCCGTGTGGTTGACAGGTTGGGGCCACACACAGGGACCCCAGAACCCTGGTTCTCTCTGAGGAAGGCAAGTGAATGAAAAAGAACCAACACCTGAGTTAGGAGAAAGGGCAACAGTTCGGGATCCTAGCTGAGATTCCATCTTTCAGGAGTACCACTTGGGCTGGGCGCAGTGGCTAGAGCCTGTAATCCCAGCACTTTGAGAAGCCGAGGCAGGAGGGCCGCTTAAGGCCAGGAGTTCAAGACCTGCCTGGGCAACATCGGGAGACCTCGTTTCTACAAAAAAAAAAAAATGCATAAATTTACAGGCGTGGTGGTGTGTGCCTGTAGTCCAAGCTACTTGGGAGGCTGAGGCAGGAGGACTGCCTGAGCCCAGGAAGTTGAGGCCACAGTGAGCCATGATCGTCTCACTGCACTCCAGCCTGGGTGACACAGTGAGACTCTGTCACACAAAAAAAAAAAAAAAGAAAAGGGTACAATTTGGTCATGGAGAAGTTGTGTCCCAGATCCCTCGAGCACCCGGAATTGAGAGGGGCCTGTTCAATTCTTGCTAAGAGATCAAGACCTTCACTTGTCTGTGGACAGTTTTCCACAAATCCCCAGCATCTTATTTCTTTTTCTTTCTTTTTTTCTGAGATGGAGCCTCGCTCTGTTGTGCAGTGGTGCAATCTTGGCTCACTGCAACCTCTGCCTCCTGGGTTCAAGCCATCCTCCTGCCTCAGCCTCCCGAGTAGCTGGGATTACAGGCACCTGCCCCACACCTGTGGTTAAAAGCATTAAGCCACACACCCAGCCTGTTTTTAACTTTCTTATTCGTAGCTGAGTTTTCACTGCCTAGTGCAGGGCCTCTCACACAGTCGATGCTGGGCAACTTATTGTCAAATGATAAGCAAATACCTCCATTTTCTTTTCTTTTTTCTCTGAGACAGTCTCACTCTGTTCGCAGGTTGGAGTGCAGTGGCAGGATCTCAGCTCAATGTAACCTCTGCCTCCCGTGTTCGAGTGATTCTCACGCCTCAGCCTCCCGAATGGCTGGGATTACAGGTGTGGACCACCACGTCCGGCTAGTTTTTCTATTTTCAATAGAGGCGGGGTTTTGCCATGTTGCCTGGGCTGATCTTGAACTCCTGGCCTCAAGTGACTCACTTACCTCAGCCTCCCAAAGTGCCAGAATTATAGGCATTAGCCACCATGCCTGGCCGGAATGCCCCCATTATCCAGATGAGGATACTGAGGCCCCAGGAGAGATCCCACAGCCTCAGACCTCCCATCAACCCCTGCCTCTCCAAGCCATGGACACCTGGACCCTGCCGCCTGCCATCTGCACATGGACGGAGACTCACTCTGCAGCCCATCTGATGCCTTCTGGACTACTGACCCCTGGAAAACACAGCCCTGGCTTCACACAGTCTACCTGAAAATAACAGATAGATAGACAGACAGACAGATACATACATACATACATAGACAGACAGACAGATAGATACATACATACACAGACAGATACATACATATATAGACAGATACATATATAGACAGATACATACATACATACATAGACAGATACATACAGATACATACATATATAGATACATACATGCATAGACAGACAGATACATATACAGATACATACATACATACATAGATACATACATACATACATAGACAGATACATACATACATACATAGACAGATACATACACAGACAGATACATACATATATAGCCAGACAGATACATACATACATACATAGACAGATACATACATACACAGACAGATACATACATATATAGACAGACAGACAGATACATACATACATACATAGACAGACATAGATACATACATATATACATAGACGGACAGACAGATAGACAGATACATACATACATACATACATAGATAGGTAGACAGATAGGTATAGACACAGACAGACAGACAGATAGGCTGGCTTTCCCTAGAGGGCTTTCCACTGGCTCAACTACCAGCATCATGTTCCTCATTTTATTTTTGCATTTTAACTTGCAAAAACCCGTGGTGTTTTTAGTATGCAGAAGAGACAAGCTAATTTATTTTCAGACCAAAGTAGGTAAGTGGGATGCTTCTATGAATACTTCCCGGAAGGAGCAGCCGGGGCAGCTCCACTGTTTCTCTGAGACCACACAGGGGAAACGGGCAGGTCCAAGCACCTTTCTGCCCTTCTCAGTTTCATGAGTGGGTCATAGAGTGACGTTTGAAAAGACAGGCTGACCTGGGTTCGAATCTCGGCAATGTTTTTTTTTTTTTTGAGATAGGGTCTCACTCTGTCACCCAGGTTGTGGTGTGATCTCAGCTCACTGCAATCTCCATCTCCCAGGCTCAGGCAATCCTCCCACCACCATGCATGGCTAGCTTTTTAATTTTTCTTTTTCTTTTTACTTTTTTGAGATGCAGTTTTACTCTTGTTGCCCAGGCTGGAGTGCAATGGCACAATCTTGGCTCACTGCAACCTCCGCCTCCCGGCTTCAAGCGATTCTCCTGCCTCAGCCTCCCGAGTAGCTGGGACTACAGGCAGGCGCCACCATGCCTGGCTATTTTTGTATTTTCAGTACAGACGGAGTTTCTCTATGTTGGTCAGGCTGGTCTTGAACTCCCGACCTCAGATGATCCACCTGCCTCGGCCTCCCAAAGTGCTGGGATTACAGGCATGAGCCACCTTGCCCGGCCTAATTTTTCTTTTTGTAGAGATGAGGTCTCACTATATCCCAGGCTGGTGTCAAGCTCCTGGGCTTAAGTGATCCTCTTGCCTCAGCCTCCCAAAACGCTGGGATGACAGGCATGAGTCCCTACCCCTGGCGAAGCTTCGGCAACGTCACTAGCCGGGCGGCCCTGTGTGGTTTGCTTAACCTCTCTGAGCCTACGTTCCCTCATTTAAAAACTTGGGATAGCAGGAGTAGAATCTTGTGCATATCTTGGAGACTGAAGCGATGATCTTAGAGCTTCTTTGCCACATAATCTCCAGTGAGTTACTTAGCCCCAGTTCCTGACCCGTAACATGGGGGTGGTGACCTCATTGAGTCTGGCTCTGAGAACTAAGTATGTTAATGAGCTGAGAGTCACTGAGGATTCTTCTCAGGCCTTGAAACCTAATGGGATTTGTCATGCTGGATTTAGCACTTGCTGAGGACTGGTGACCTCTTTACCCCCTGTCATTTCTGCCTTTGGCAATGGGAACATCTACGCTACGCCTGTCCCGCTGTTATATTTTGGAAACATACAAATATCACTTGTTTTGTAACATATATATATAAAATTTAAAACTATTTAATAGTTTTTTATTTTTTTTTTTTTCTGAGACAATCTCACTCTGTTGCCCAGGTTGGAGTGCAATGGCAGGATCTCGGCTCACTGCAACCCCCACCTCCCGGGTTCAAGTGATTCTCATGCCTTAGCCTCCTAAAATGCTGGGATTATAGGCATGAGTTTAATAAACAAATATTTATTAAATATTTATTTATAAATGTGTATATTTATGTATTTTTATTTATAAATGTGTATATTTATAAATATTTATTTATTTATAAATAAAAATATATTTATCTATTTATAAATAAAAATATGTTTATCTTATGTATCTTGAGTCTCACTGTCACCCAGGCTGAAGTATAATACACTATCTTGGTGATCTCGGCTCACTGCAACCTCTGCCTCCCAGGTTCAAGTGATTCTCCTTCCTCAGCCTCCAGAGTAGCTGGAACTACAGGCATGTGCCACCACACCAGCTAATTTCTTTTTTTATATTTTAAGTAGAGACGGGATTTCGCCACGTTGGCCAGGCTAAAATCCTGACCTCAAGGGATCTGCTGGCCTTGGCCTCCCAAAGTGCTGGGATTACAGGCCTGGCCTAAATGAGGTAAATTCTAAATTAACATTTCCCTAACATCTTAGACAATCCACAAAGAAATTCCGAATTCTAACCTGCTTGTGATGCTTTTTTGCTTTTTTTTGAGATGGAGTGTCACTCTGTCACCCAGGCTAGAGTGCAGTGGCACGATCTCGGCTCACTGCAACCTCCGCTTCCCAGGTTCAAGTGAATTTCGTCTCTGCCTCCCGTGTAGCTGGAACTAGACGCGTACCGCCATGCTCGGCTGATTTTCATATTTTTAGTAGAGACGGGGTTTCACCATGTCGGCCAGGCTGGTCTCGAACTCCTGACCTCATGATCTGCCTGCCTCAGCCTCCCAGAGTGCTGGGATGGATTATAGGTGTGAGCCACCGCGCCCGGCCATGATGCTTTTTGAGATGTGTATCACATGAAAACCTGGCTGAGAGTATTTTCTCATCATCTGTATGGGGTGTGTGTGTGTGTGTGTGTGTGTATGTGTGCGTGTGTAACAATTTTTTTTAAGAGACATGGTCCTGCTCTGTTGCTCAGGCTGAAGTGCAGTGGTGTGATCATGGCTCACTGCAACCTTTAACTCCTGGCCTCAAGCCATCTCAAGTAGCTGGGATTGCGGGTACATGCCACCATGCCTGGTTATTTTTGTTACTTTTTGTAGAGACAGGGACTCACTATGTTGTTCAGGCTGGTGTTGGACTCCTGGGGCTCAAGTGATCCACCTGCCTCGGCCTCCCAAAGTGCTGGGATTACAGGTGTGATTATACCTGTCCCTGTATAGACACGCATATAAGACAGAGAGAGATATCCCTACCAAAAAGCAGGCCCAGTAAAGTTACAATTTCAAAGAGAAACTAAATCCTTTGGCCACCAACTCAAGAGGCCATGGAGAAACTCGTGGGGGCATTTTCTCAGAGGAATGCCCTCTGCCAAGAGTGGATGGAAAAGGATCTGCAAATGTTTGTTTTGTCTTGTTCTTGCTTCCTCACAGAGTTTCTGCTGGCTGTTTGTTGGGAAATTTTAACAAGCTCAGCCTGCAGAGGTCTAATATCAATTTCCAGGAGGTTTCATTTCCAAAGTGTCTCCAAGGAGAACTCAAAAAGGGGAGAGAACTTTGAAGCTGGGTCCCTTTCCCCTTTCCCCTGCGGATCTGGCATCGTCTCTGCCTCGAATAGGTGGCCAGTTGCATAATACCTGCTCTGCATGGTGTTCTTGTGCCAGCTAATCACTTTGGCATCCTTCTGCGGAGGGTGGCGGACACCTTGCCTGGGGCACACTCAGTCCCTGAGATCAGATTATTCGGGGGTGATAATAACAGCAACCCCTGTTTATTGCTCACCTCCTCGTGTCCCCACCCCACTGTCTTAAGGACTTCACGTATTAACTCATTTCATCCCTGCAACCACCACCATCTGAGATGGGTGTAGCGATCAGCCCCGTGTTACAGAGGAGGAGACAGAAGTTCAGAGAGGAAAAGTCATTTCCCCAGTGTCACCCAGCTGGAAAACAGCTGAGCTGGGCTTTCTGGTTTTAGACGCTTTAACGGGGTGGCTTTGTACAGCGGCTCACGCCTGTAATCCTAGCGCTTCGGGAGGCTGATGAAGGAAAATCGCTTGAGCCCAGGAGTTTGAGATCAGTCTGGGCAACACAGTGAGGCTCCAACTCTAAAAAAAAAAAAAGGAGAGAGAAAGAAACAAAGCTAGGCATGGTTGCATGAGTCTGCAGTTCCAGGTACTTGGGAGGCAGAGGTGGGAAGACAATGTGAGTTCAGGAGTTTGAGGCCACAGTGAGCTGTGATTGTGCCACTGTACTCCAGCCTTGGTAACAGAGCAAGACTGTTTCTAAATGCAAGCAAACGACAACAAACGAGGGCCCATGGGGGGGCATAGAATTAGAGTGCTTAAGAATTAAGCACCCCTGCCCCCCATGCAGGCTAAACTGTGGAACTGAAAAGTCCAGCACTGCCAGGAGCAGTGGCTCACGCCTGTAATCCCAGCACTTTGGGAGGTTGAGGCGGGTGTATCATGAGGTCAGGAGTTCAAGATCAGCCTGGCCAAGATGGTGAAACCCCGTCTCTAGAAAAAATACAAAAATTGGCCGGGTGTGATGGAGGGCACCTACAATCCTAGCTACCTTGAGAGACTGAGGCAGGAGAACTGCTTGAACCCAGGAGGTGGAGGTTGCAGTGAGCAAAGATTGCACTGCTGCACTGCAGTCTGGGTGACAGAGCGACACTCCGTCTCAAAAAAAAAAAAGTCCAGCATCTCTCTTCCTGTGCCTTTTGGGGAGAGTGGGTTGTCATGGTGATGGATGCAGGTGGCATTAGGATGCAAACAGTAGAGATAAAAATTCTAGGGTGGAGCAGTTCGGTCTTGGCAAAAGTTCCCTTTGCACCCAGACAGGCCTGGGAGGGAGAGGCAGAAGCTCTGTCCTCCATAGATTTTTGCTGAGAGTCTGGGAAAGTTCCACCCTCATTCTGTCCACCCTGCAGGGCCACTGGGCTTGGCCGCCTGGTATGGGGGATCTGGGGCCAGCAGCCATCGAATTATATGAAATAGAAGGTGCATCAGTCTACTTTTCACTGGAGTGAGCCATGGAAGGAGAGATGAAGGTAGGAATGAGGAAAAGACAAACTGAGCAAAAAGGAAAAAAAATATGATCGGCCTGGCAAGGTAGCTCACTCCTGTAATCCCAGCACCCTGGGAGGCTGAGGTGGGAGGATCACTTGAACCTAGGAGTTGGAGAGCAGCCTTGGCAACGTGGCAAAACCCTGTCTCTACAAAAAATACAAAAGATGAGCCAGGCATGGTTGTGCACGCCTGTATTCCCAGCTTCTCAGGAGGCTGAGGTGGGAGAACTGCCTGAGCCCAAGAAGTTGAGGCTGCAGTGAGCCGTGACTGCACCACTGTACTACAGCCTGGGTGACAAAGCGAGACCGTGTCTCAAAAAAAAATAATTATCAGTATGCTGGAGAATGAAAAACGCAGACCTCTGAAGGCTGCTGGCTTTGTCACAGCAGAGAACTAAAATGTCTTTTTATTATTTTATATTCTCAAATAAAGTTTTATCTTTGCCATTTTTTTTAAAACAGATGAATGACTGATCTTGGATTTTCCTTTCTCTTAAGGGGCATGAATCTTGATGACGTTTTATTTCCAAAGATCCTTAGAACCTCTCTATCAGCCAAATGAACAATGCCCCTCCCGGCCAGGGTGTTTGACGTGTCTATTAATGGGGTTAGCAGCCGGGGGCGGTGGCTCACGCCTGTAATCCCAGCACTTCGGGAGGCCGAGGCAGGTGAATCATGAGGTCAAGAGATCAAGACCCTTCTGGTCACCATGGTGAAACCCTGTCTCAGCTAAAAATACAAAAATTAGTTGGGCGTGGGTGGCGCACGCCTGTAATCACAGCTACTCCGGACGCTGAGGCAGGAGAATCGCTTGAACCTGGGAGGTGGAGGTTTTAGTGACCCAAGATGGCGCTACTGCACTCCAGCCAGCGACACAGCGAGACTGTCTCAAAAGACAACTACGAGAACAAAATGGAATTAGCAGTGCTCTTCTGTTCAGAATAGGGGTCTGGCCAGCTGGGGCTTTGAGGGTGAAAGTGGGGAGATATTTTCTTCCTCTGAAGAAGAGAGGGAGCAGGAATCATCTGTGGGATTTGGGCAAGCGGGGTCCTTATCGTTTTTTACGTTTATTGATGAGAGTATTAGTATTAGCGGACACTTATAAGAGTGCTTACTGCTACTGCTAAAATAGCATTCATTGAGTTTTTGATAATATTCATATTAATAACAGCTAACATGGCCAGGCACTGTATCTCATGCCTGCAAATCCAGCACTTTGGGAAGACGATGTGGGAGAATTTCTTGAGGCTAGGAGTTTGAGACCAGCCAGCCTGGCCAACATAGTGAGACCCCGTAACGCTACAAAAAAAAAAAAAAGCTAACATTTATTAGGAACTACTCAAAGCATTTCACATGTACTCAGTTAAATCTTATATCCAGAGTAGCAGGTAGCTACTATTTTTATGCCCATTTTACAGATGAGGAAATGGAAGCCCAGAGAGGAGCAGGGACATTCTGAAAGTCACACAGCCTGGCAGTGACCGGATAGGAATCTGACTAATTGCCCCAAAGCCCTTGCTTTTCATAACGAGGCTTTGCTGTTCTTGTAATCTCCAGTGTTTACTGTTGCCTTTCAAAAACTTCCCGGCATATTGTTAGGGAGAGACATTCTGTCCTTGCCACTTTGTCTCCTTCAATAATAAGAAGGCTGATCATAATAATATTAGTAATAATTGCAAGCAAGGCATGGTTGTGCACGCCTGTATTCCCAGCTACTCGGGAGGCTGAGGTGGGAGAACAATAGCAAGAGTAATTAATGATCATTGTTCTTTGTTTTAGAGATGACATCTTGCTCATCTCTCAAATGACCAATGCCACTGCAATCCAATCTAGGCAACAGAGCAAGACCCTGTCTCGAAAAAAAAAATCCTAAACAAAGAAACAAAGGCACAGATCATTACAAGCAAGATTTTTCACCTGTGTGAGGCGCATTAGAAAGTCATGAAGAGGAAAGGATAATTCTTCCCCGTGTGAGACTGTCTTGTACATGGTAGGGTACTTAGTATACTGGCCTCCTATTCTCTAAATGCCCAGGCTGGTCTTGAACTCCTGGGCTCAAGCAATCCTCCTGTCTCAGCCTCCTGAGTAGCTGGGATGACAGATGCGTACCACTGTACCTGGTTTTGTTTTTTTTTTTTTTTTTTTTTTTTGAGACAGAGTCTCATTCTGTCACCCAGGCTGGAGTGGAGTGGTGTGATTTCAGCTCACTGCAACCTCCGCCTCCCAGGTTCAAGTGGTTCTCGTGCCTCAGGCTCCTGAGTAGCTGGGATTACAGGCACCCACCACCACACCCAGCTAATTTTTTAGTAGAGATGGGGTTTCGCCATGTTGGCCAGGCTGGTCCTGAACCCCTGACCTCATGTGATCTGCCTGACTTCATGTGATCCTCCCACCTTGGCCTCCCAAAGTGCTGGGATTATAGGCACGAGCCACCACATCCCGCTGTGTCCAGAGCTTTGAAACTCTGCTTTCCCTTTAATTATTATTATTACTATTTGAGACAGAGTCTCACTCTCTTGCCAGGCTGGAGTGCAGTGGCACAATCTTGGCCTCCCAAAGTGCTGGGATTACAGGCGTGAGCCACCACGCCTGGCCTGTACCTGGCACTTCATTGGTCTTTACTATATACGGAGTGCTGTGGTAAACGCTTTATTCCACCCAAACTCCCTTTTTGACCTCTCATTCCCCTGAGTGACTGACAGCTCCAGAGTCTCATTTATGCCCCTTTAATTTCTTTGTCACCTTCTCGTCAATATTCATGTCCTTCAAACTGGCCTCCTTCTGGTCCACCCAGGGCCTTTGCACATGCTGCTGTTAGACTGAAACACTCTATTCCCTTCTCAGGTTGCTCCTCTGGAAACCTGCCCTGAGACCCTGGGAGCAGCTTCTTGGTCCTATTTCTCAGAATGCCTCAGACTGCTTCACTTGTAGTTAACTGACTAAACTCACATCATGCGCTTAGAATATGGTAGGCACTTGGTAAGTACTAACTGAATGAATGAATCACCCATAGAAGAAAGAATGACCTAGAACAATGGTTTTCAGGAGGGTGTTGTAGAACTACGTGGAAACCTAATAACAGAATGACTGGGGGGCACTGCGGGCACTTAGTGAATGGGAGGCAGGTATACTAAATACGCCACCATGTACAGGTCAGTCCCATATGGGAAAGACTTACCTTTTCCTCTTCATGACTTTCTAATGTCCCTCAAACAAGTGAACAGTCTTGCTTGTAATTACCTGTGCTTTTAGTTTCTTTTTCTTTTTTTTTTTTTGGACAAGGTCTTATTCTGTTGCCCAGATTGGAATGCAGTGGCATAATCATAGCTCACTGTAATCTTGGACTCCTAGGCTCAAGCAATCTTCCTGCTTCAACTTTCTAAGTAGCTGGAACTCCAGGCACCTGCCACTACACCTGGCTAATTAAAAAAATATATATATTTTGTAGAGATAGAGGAGAGGTCTCCTTATGTTGCCCAGGTTGGTCTTGAACTCCTGGCCTCAAGCGATTCTCCTTCCTCAGCCTCCCAGTGCACTGGGATTACTGGCGGGAGCCACTGCACCCGATCCTGTGTCTTTAGTTTAAACATAACTCTGTTTTTCATAAGAACACAAAATATTTTTTGCATGTTTTTAGTATACATTGCATTTTCCTGAAATGCAACTATTAAATACATGGAAGAAAGACTAGACTCTTTCATACATGGAACTTGACCAAGAGGTGTTCACCATTGTGGAATATCTTGACACTGCTGATGACTTCCCTCCTGTGGTTTGAATTGTCCACACAACCCAGAGTCGGCCATCATTTGTGCCCGTCAATTCACGGTGATTTTGTGTATGGGTGTACATATCAGAATGACTTCGCCATGTCCCCTAGAGTCTCATTACTCAAGATATGGTCCCTGGACCAGCAGTCTCAGTCTCGCCTGGGGGCTCATTACAAATGCAGAATCTCAGGCTCCACTGAGTCCTTGGCCCTGCCGACTTACGATATGTGTTTTAACAAGATCCCTGGGGATTCACATACACATTCAATTTTGAGAAGTGCTGGCCTGGTTCATACGTCATACAACAGGGCCACTTAAACCATCATGAAAACAAATCAACATTATGCCCCGATGGTAAAACAAACGAGGACCAAGAACAGGTTAGCTTGTAACAGGACAGTATCTACAATGTCTATTTTAATGGGTAAGTTGTTGAATCCCGATGTGCATAATCACTATGGCATCTTCTAGAGAGTATGACAAGATATCACTATGAAAAAGAGGATGCTGGTTCTGAGTGGGTAAGGGGCTGGCCTGGAAGATGCCTCAAAAGCTTTTTCACATTTTTATTTATTTTTAACAGATGAGGTCTCACTATGTTGCACAGGCTGGTCTTGAACTCCTGGGCTCAAGTGATCCTCCCACCTTGGCCTCCCAAAGTGCTGGGATTATAGGCGTGAGCCACCACGTCCTGCTGCATCCAGAGCTTTGAAACTCTGCTCTCCCTTTAATTATTATTATTATTTTTGAGACAGAGTCTCACTCTCTTTCCAGGCTGGAGTGCAGTGGTGCAATCTCAGCTCACAGCAACCTCTGCCTCCTGGGTTCAAGCGATTCTCCTGCCTCAGCTTCCCGAGTAGCTGGGACTACAAGTACGCGCCACCACATCCAGCTAATTTTTGCATTTTTAGTGGAGATGGGGTTTCACCATGTTGGCCAGGATGGTCTCGATCTCTTCACCCCGTGATCCATCTGCCTCAGTCTCCCAAAGTGCTGGGATTACAGGCGTGAGCCAAAGTGCCTGGCCTTTCCTTTTAATTCTTAGTGCCCAGAGTGGCTTTTCGTTTTCTTTCTTTTTTTTCCAAGACAAGGTCTTGCTCTGTCACCCAGGCTGGAGTACAGTGGTGTGATCATAGCTCATCACAGCCTAGAAATCTTGGGCTCTGCCAGGCTCGGTGGCTCATGCCCGTAATCCCAGCACTTTGGGCGGCCAAGGCAGGCAGATCACCTGAGGTCAGGAGTTCGATACCAGCCTGACCAACATGGAGGAAACCCCGTCCCTACTAAAAATAGAAAATTAGCTGGGTGTTGCTGTGGGCTCCTATAATCCCAACTACTTGAGAGGCTGAGAGAGAAGAATTGCTGGAATCCAGGAGGCGGAGGTTGCAGTGAGCCAAGATTGCACCATTGCACTCCAGCCTGGGAGACAGTGCAAGATATCGTCTCAAAAAAAAAAAAAAAAAAAAAAAAATCCTGAGCTCCAGTGACCTTCTTCCCTCAGCCTCCCAAATAGCTGCGACTACAGGCATGCTACCACAACTATCTAATTTTTTATATTTTATAGAGATGGGGTCTGCCTCTGTTGCCCAGACTGGTCTCAAACTCCTGGTGTCAAGTGATCCTCCTAACAGAGTGGCTTTCCAAACTTCTGAGGAATAACATTAGGTAAAGACGGTTGGCTGAAAATGGCCAAAAATGGTCTGAATTTACGGAGCACTTATTATGTGTCAGCTGCTCTTCCAAACCCTTTACATACATTGCCTCATTCAATCCTGGCAATGACCCAATTAGATCCCACTATTTCCATCTTGTGAGGCCCAGAGATACGAAGTCCCTTTCCAAAAGTCACACAGTAAGGACATGGAAGACCTATATAATTCTGGAGGACAGTGGGGTTTCTCTTAGTTTCCCTGAAATGTTCAAGGCCTCTGGTGCCAGGCAGCTTGGGTTCAAGGACACGGGTTAGATGCACGACCTTGAGGAACTCACTCAATCTCTCAGTTTTCCCATCTGTGAAATGGGTCTGTGAGAAGGGGCTCTATCTCAGAGGGTCGCTGAGAAGATTCAATGAGTTGCTTCTGGCTGGGTGCAGTGGCTCATGCCTGTGAGCCAAACACTTTGGGAGGCTAGGGTGAGAGGACTACTTGAGGCCAGGAGTTGGAGGCCAGCCTGAGCAACATAGCAAGACCTCATTTCTACTAAAGATTAAAAAAATGAGGCTCGGTGCAGTGGCTCCCACGTGTAGTGCCAGCACTTTATGAGGCTAAGGTAGGCAGAATGCTTGAGTGCGAGCTCAGGAGTCTGAGGCCGGCCTGGGCAACACAGTGAAACCCTGTCTCTACCAGACACTGTCTACAAAAATCAGCCAGGCATGGTGGCACATGCTTATGGTCCCAGCTGCTTGGGAGACTGAGGTGGTAGGATGGCTTGAGCCCAGGAGGTGGAAGCTGCCATCAGCTAAGACTGTGCCACTGCACTCCAGCCTGGGTAACAAGGCGAGACCCTGAGTCAAACACAAAACAAAACAAAACAAAAATAAAAACAAACAAACAAAAATAGAGCCACCTGGTGTTTTTTTTGTTTGTTTGTTTTGAGACCGAGTCTCGCTCTGCCACCCAGGCTGGAGTGTGGTGGCACGATCTCAGCTCACTGCGACCTCCACCTCCCAGTTTCAAGCAAATCTCCTGCCTCAGCCTTCTGAGTACCTGGGATTACAGGCCGACCACTAATTTTTGTATTTTTAGTAGAGACAGGGTTTCACCATGTTGGCTAGCTGTTCGAGACCACCATGTTGAGGTCCTGACCTCAAGTGATCTGTCCACTTTGGCCTCCCAAAGTGCTGGGATTACAGGCATGAGCCACTGTGCATGGCCAAATACAGTCTTTTTTTTTTTTTTTTTTTTTTTTAAATGGAGTCTCCCTCTTGTCACCCAGGTTGGAGTGCAATGGCACGGTCTCCACTCATTGCAACCTCCACCTCCCTGGGGTCAAGCGATTCTCCTGCCTCAGCCTCCCGAGTAACTGGAATTACAGGCGCCCGCCACCACGGCCGGCCAATTTTTGTATTATTTGTAGAGATGGAGTTCCCCCACGTAGGCCAGGCAGCTCTTGTCCTCCCGACCTCGTGATCCACCCGCCTCGGCCTCCCAAAGTGCTGGGATTACAGACGTGAGCCACCGCGCCCGCACCAAATACGGCATTTTATCGTATATTTTTGTTAAGCAGACACACAGCGCTCGCCACTTTGGCTGCTGTTGTCATTACGATCGCTACTGTCATTCTCCGGATTCGAGGTCGCCTCCACTTACTTCCTCCTCCGATGCCTCCGCTCCTTGTCCTCCCTCCGCGCGTCCCCCTCGTAGGTGGCCGGGGCGCCGTGCCGGTGCCGCCTCCTGCGCTCGCCGCCGTCGGGGCCCTCGCCCTCGCCCTCGCCGCCCCGGGCCGGCCGGCTGCCCTCGCGGTGCCGCGCCCTCCGCTCCGCCCTGTCCTCGGGGCCGTCCTCCCCGGGCCTGCGGTGCGCGCGGTGCCGTCGGGGCTCCCCGTCCGCGCCCGTGCGCGGGGACCCGCTGCGGCTCTCCCTGCTGCCCCCCTGCCGGTGCACGTGCCTCCGGTGCGGGTCCCCGGCCTTGCCCCGCTCGGCCTCGCCCTCCCAGAACCCGGGCTGCTCCGGGCCGCCCTCCCGGGCGTGGTGGTCCGACTCGCGGCCGTAGGGTCCCTCCCGGCTCGGCTCGGCCTCCTGGCTGCCCGCCCAGGGCCTCCGTGCGTCCAGGCCCGCCGAGCCGCTGGGGTCCCGGGCCCGGTCGTGGTAGCGGGCCTGTTTCCTGAGGAAGTCCTCGGCGCGCTGCTGGCCGAGGCGCTGGTCCACCGTGGGCTCGGCCGCCCGGCTCTTGTTGGTGTTGTTGTTGCGGTTCTCCTGCGGGTCCACCACCAGCGGCCGGTCCAAGTGCGTCTTCATGTCCGGCCGCAGGTGCCGGGTGTAGGCGGCCTTCCAGCGCTCGTCCGGGTCCATTTCGTTGTACAGGGCCTCCCGGCTGGCCAGCAGGTTCTGCTTTCGCATCTCACTAGTCCGCTGCTCCCACACGGACTTGGCTGGCTTTTGATTCTTCTGTTGCTCTTTCCTGCAGCGGGGAGGTCACAGGCCTTAGAGCCTTGCCAGGCACTGTAGCTCGGATGGATGACCTGGGCTACCCCGCATCTCAGCCTGACTCCCACTCCTGCTCGCCACCCTCTACTCCCCACTGGATGCTAGAAGGAGCCTGTGAGCATCTGAGTCAGGTCCCAGCCTCCTCTGCTCAGGAACCCTCCACGGCTCCCACCTACCTAGGGGCAAAAGCCAAGTCCTCCCCATGACCCACAAGGTCCAGGCCCTGTGTCATCTGCCTGTCACCTCGTTGCCTTCACCTTCCCACACTTACCATTCCAGTCACACAGGCCTCCTTCACATCAGGCACGTTCCTGCCTCACAGCCTTTGCCTATGCCGTTCCCTCTGCCTGGGATGCTCTTCCCCAGGCCCCCCATGGCTCCTCCCTCCCTCCTTCAGGCCATGTAACATTCTAGGTGAGCAGCCCCCAGCCTTTTTGGCACGGGGGGCCAGCTTTGTGGAAGACAGTTTTTCTACAGACCCAGGTGTAAGGGGTGGTTTTGGGATAAAACTGTTTCACCTGAGATCATCGGGCATTAGATTCTCATAAGGAGCAGGCAACCTAGGCTCTTCTTCCAGCCTCAGATGATCCTCCCCCACATGCACAGTTCACAATAGGGCTCGTGCTCCTGTGAGAATCGAATGCTGCCCCTGATCTGACAGCAGGTGGCGCTCGGGCGGTAATGAGCCTGTGCCCACTGTTCACCTCCTGCTGTGCCGCCTGGCTCCCAACAGGCCTCGGACTGGTACCAGCCCACAGGCCAGGAGTTGGGGACGCCTATTCTAGGTGATGCCTTCCCTGACAACTTTGTTTAAAATGACAGCTCTCTTCACTTCTGTCATTTTCTATTTCCCTCCCTACTTTCTCTGTAGTTCCATCACCTTCTTTTTTAATTTTTTTTTTTTTCTTTTGAGACGCAGTCTCACTCTATCGCCAGGCTGGAGCGCAGTGGCGGAATGCCGACTGTGACTTCCATTTTCTGGGTTCAAGCAATTCTTCTGCCTCAGCCTCCCCAGCAGCTGGGACTACAGGCATGCACCACCACGCCCAGCTAATTTTTTGTATTTTTAGTAGAGATGGGGTTTCACCATGTTGGCGAGGATGGTCTTGATCTCTTTACGTCGTGATCTGGCCCCCTTGGCCTCCCAAAGTGCTGGGATTACAGGCGTGAGCCACGGCACCTGGCCCCATCACCTTCTATCACAATACATACTTTATCTCATTTATTGACTTTCTCCCTTGCTAGAACTGCTACACACAGGTGGGATTTTTGTTTTCTCTTTGTTAATACTGTATCCCCAGAAATGAGAACAGTGCTGGGTACATAATAGCTGCTAACTAAATATTTATTGAGTGAAAGCAGGTGGAAGGACAAGAAGTGTCCCTTCCTAAAGCTCAGTTCTGTCAAGGACCACGCTGACTCCTTCCCAAATCTGTGCCTGGGAGAGTGTGGAGGCTGAGCAGCATGGAGGCACCCAGGGATTCGGGGCACTTACACAGCGATGGACATGTTGGCTGCCGACAGAGGACTCACTTCCGCCACCTCTTTGGCTTTCTGTAGAGCAAGTTTCTGGCTGGCTGCTTCTTCTTCCTCTTGTTCATCCTAAAAGGCACATGGAATCTCTGTTCACAAAACATGAACTAGGCCTTGGGGACTCACTTCTGACCCTGTTGCTGACCAGGGGCAACATCTGAAACGGGTTCGGCCTGAGTATCGACCAATCAGAACCAAGGCTCCCCAAGGGGAATGGGTACCTGCTATTGGTTAAGTGTACTGCTATCCCCTCTGTGTATAAGCTTGACGTCTAACTCAGTCTGAGGTTTAACACACAGCCAGAAGATAAAAGATAGAAATGTCCCTTCTCTTTTTACAATGAAGACTTTTAATGCAGCCTGTTTTTGTTTTTTTTCCTTTGTTTTCAGAGACAGAGTCTCCCTTGGTTGCCTAGGCTGGAGTGCAGTGGCACAATCATAGCTCACTGTGACCTTGAACTCCTGGGCCCAAGCAATCCTCTCACCTCTGCCTCCCAAGCAACTGGGACTACAGGTGCATGCCACTATGCTCAGATACATTTAAGTTTTTTTTTTTTTTTTTGGTAGAGACAGGGTCTCACTATGTTGCCCAGACTGGTCTTGAACTTTCAGCCTCAAACGATCTCCCACCTCGGCCTCCCAAAGTGCTGGGATTATAGGCATGAGCCACCGTGCCTGGCCCCTGCATCCTGTCTTAATGAGCCGGAAAGCAATGCAAAGGTTTTCCTCTCGCTAGGCTTTCTCAGCCATGGGAACTCTCTGAACCAAGTTTCAAAAAATACTCAACTAGCTTCACACACAGAAAAGCCTGGCACCCGATGGCCCATGCCGTGCACTGTCAAACAGCCCCCAGAAGGAGAATCAGGAGAGGAATTCACATTCCCAGCCCCCGTGACAGGAAGGCAGCGGGGAGAGGAGAGCAGGGCACCCGGGCTACAGCCAGCTGCCCCGGGTGCTGCTGCCCACTGGTGGTTAGGTTCAGAGAGGAGGAGAATGGGGGAAGATGTTTTAAAAATACATACAGAAAAAGACGTTTTTGGACTTTAAATCCTTCTTCAGCCTTCATGCGGGGCCTCATTTGTAAAACAGAAAAGCCAACAAAGAAAAAGCAACGAGAAAGAAACGGCCAGAAATGAACCCGCCCGTAAGAAAAGTCACGCCGCCGCAGGGCAGCTCTCCCGCTGTGCTCCAAATCACTGTAATAGGGAGCAACCTTACCACCCTGGAAATGGTCAGATCAGGGCACTGTCAGGGACAACATGGAGATGGCATCCGGCTGGCCACCCTGCTCTCGTAGGGCTACCCTGCCCCTCTGGCACCATTGCCAGCATTTTTCAGAGCCAGGTCTCTGAAGTATCTGCCTCAGAAAACACTTAAAACGCAGATTCCCAGGCTCCCCGAAGAATTTATAGAACCAGGGTTGGGCCCTGGAATCTGCATTTCCCACAGGTTCCCAAGTGAGTATGAAACAGGCTCAAACTCAAGCAACTGGTACACAGCACTTAAGAGCACAGGCTGCAGGCCCAGATGGCTTGGGTTCAAATCCTAGCTCCACAACTCACTGCTGTGTGACCTTGAGCAAGTCTCTCAACCTCTCTGTGCCACCCATTCCTCATCTAAAATTCCAACCCTCCCCGACTTTCTCTACTGCATTTTCCTCTCTGACATTTATTACCATCTGACAAGCCAGGTATATTTACAAATGTATCTTGTTTCTTGACTGTCTCCCCACTTGAACCCTGCTCCACGAAGGCAGGGATTTTTGCCTCTTTTTTGTTCACTACTGCATCCTTAAGTCCTAGACCAGGGCCTCTGGCACGGTAGGTGCTCATTAAGTGTTTATTGATGATGAAATCTGTAAAATGGGGCTCAGAGAACTTGCCTCCTTAGGTTTCCATGAGGATTGAATAGGATTAAAAACACAAATGACCAAGATATGCTTGTGAGATCAATGAAAGAGAGAACGTTAGGTGTGGACAGGAATGTCCACACCTCCCAGGAGGTGAACGAGCTGGCCTTTCTCCCTCCCCCCTCCTACCGCCCTGCTCTGCTGCACCAGCCCCTGAGCACGGGCTCTTGCAACTTGGATGAGCTCATGGCTGGATCAGCCCTTGGCTCAGCCATGCCAGCCGGCTCCCCGGTGGCCAGGCTCGTGGCCGTGTGCTTGGGATGGCAGAGACTTCCGCTTCCCTCCGGTGGGAGCTGGGGCCGGGAAACTCTCTCTCCCTCCTGCCAGGGCCGGCAGATGGAGCGTTGGCAACGTCTGCTTAGTTTGGTTCAATTTCACAAACATGTCCTGAACACTTCGAGGCACTGGAGGTGGGGCTGCAATGCTGGGGGAGACCCCAGGGCTGACAGGAAGACCCTGTACCTGTTACGTGTAATCTTAACTTCATAGGGTCCTTGGGGAGAGGCTTAGGCTGGGCCCAGGCTAGCTCTTAACATGCTGAGCTTGGTTAAGGGAAGGGGAGGCTCCAGCAGGAAGCCAGAGGGAGAGAGAAAGTGGGGACATTTAATGGCCATTCCATCTGTGCCTTGCCATGGTTCTGGGTCCCCTAAGGTCACAGGGCTGGTGGCAGCCCTTTTTCCTTGGCCCAGCTCTGGCTGGGTCCCCATAACAGCACCCCCTCTCCCACCCACTAGCCTGGGGGCTACACCGTTCCTCGGAAGCCCTGCTTACTCCCTGCAAATGGTCTTTTGGTTGAGTTTGCTATCTGTCCCCTGCAGCGACCTCACTGCCTTCCCCCTTCCCACCCTCTTGGCTGTAGAATTTGCTTGATAAGGGACAGTCTGTTTCTGGGAGTGGGGGAGAGGCGCCTTCTCTTTGCACGGTGCATCCCGGGCAAAAGCTCGGACCCCGTTCCCATGCCCCCACCCCCACTCCCACTCCCGTCCTGATCTGCCACGGGCAGGTGGCAACTTTGCCAGAGAAACAGCCTCCCACCGCCTCCACCTTGGTGAGCTCCTGGGCGTTGGCCAGATTGTCCACAGCGATGGCCAAGAACACATTCAGGAGGGTGTCTGTAAATGTCTGAGTCAGGAAAAGCAACCCCTGGTGGGACACCACTTGGGCCCTGGGTATCTGGGTCTCTCAGTACCCTCCCTGGAGCCCCTCCCACCTCTCCTCTGCCAGAGAGGTCCAGGCCTGCCCCATCTCTCCCTCCACGAAGGATACAGTTCCCGAAGAGTGTCAGTACAATGAAATAGATGGAGAACACCATGCCGCCCTGCACGCCCCCCTGAGACTTGATCCCGTCGTACATGACCTCGTTCCAGTCTTCGCCCGTCAGGATCTGAAAGGGGAGCAAAAAACACACAGCCAACCCCCCTCTCAGCCACGGGGCCCTTGGAGACGCAGCTGTGGAGCCGGAATCCGCCCACCCCATCCCCAAGCCCAGGAGGTCTTTAACCATCCTGCCTGGTTTGTGGAGCCAGACGCTGTGTTGCCTTCTCCTTGGCTTTCCTCTTTGTGAGTAGAAAGGGCTGTTTCTGCCTCAGGGGGCTCTTAGCCTGGCTTCTAGGAAAATGGAACCCTGGGGGAGTCACAAACTCTCCTGTCACTCTGTCTTACTTGATGTGATTAAGGGGATTTGTGTCCCCCTCCAAATTCACCTGTTGAAGCCCTAATTCATAATGGGATTGTATTTGGAGATGGGGCCTCTGGAAGGTAACTGGGGTTAGATGAGGTCATGGGGGACTGCATGATGGTATTAGTGCCCTTATAAGAACAGGAAGAGACCGTGCCATGGCTCATGCCTGTGATCCCAGTACTTTGGGAGGCCAAGGTGGGAGGATCACTTGAGGCCAGGAGTTCAAGATTACCTGGGCAATTTAGCAAGACTCCATCTTTTTTTTTTTTTTTTTTTTTTTTTTTTTTTTTGAGATGGGGTCTTGCTCTGTCATGAAGGCTGGAGTGTAGCCGCGCAATCTTGGCTCACCGCAACCGCCGCCTCCTGGGTTCAAGCTATTCTCCTGCCTCAGCCTCCCAAGCAGCTGGGATTACAGGCACCCGCCACCACACCAGGCTAATTTTTGTATTCTTAGTACAGATGGGGTTTCACCATATTGGTCAGGCTGGTCTCGAACTCCTGACCTGGTGATCCACCTGCCTCAGCCTCCCAAAGTGCTGGGATTACAGGCATGAGGTACTGTGCCCAGCCCCAAGACCCCATCTTTGCAAAAAAATTAAAAAAGATTAGCTGGATGTGTGGGGGTGCACATTTGTAGCCCCAGCTACTCAAAGGGCTGAGGTAGGAGGATCATCTGAACCTGGGAGTTTGAGGCTGCAATGAGCTATGACTGCAATACTGCACTCCAGCCCGGGTGACCAAAAAAAAAACACCAGATTTTTTTTGGAGATTTTTGTCTCAAAGAAAGAAAAAAAGAAAGAAAGAGAACAGGAGGAGACACCAGAATTCTCTGTCTGCCATATGAGGACGCAGCAAGAAGGTGGCTATCTGCGAGCCAGGAAGAGAGCCCTCACCAGGAACTAACCCTGCTGACACCATGATCTTGGACTTCCAGCCTCCAGAGCTGTAAGAGGACAAACGTTTCCTATGTAAGACACCCAGTCTGTGGTATTCTGTTATGGCAGCCTGAGCAGGCTAAGACAGGATTTTTAATATTTACCTATGTGCCTCGTGTGGTCATGGTGATGATTAAATACGCTACTACATGGATAGCACAAATGTAGCACAAGGCCATGTTCGGGGTCCCCCTGCCTGAGGCAGACCATGGAAGAAGGGTTCAGGTGCAAGGGGTGTATCTGGGAGGTGATCTCAGGAAGCACCAGTAGGGAGAGGAGAAGTGAGAAAGGGAAGAGAGGGCGGAACATAAAGAGTATGTGATCAAGCAAGTTTCCACTGCAGGGAACCGGGCTTGGTCTTGCTGGGGAGCTCTGAGGGGGTCATACCACCTGAGGATGAGGGAGCTGGGGCATTTATCCAGCAACGGCTGCTCCTTTTAGGATGTGCTGCAAAAGATTCACAGTACTACTGGACTGCCGTTCCCTGGGGGCAGGGCAGGGGACCAGAGAAAGACCAAGGCAAAGGATTAATGTGTTGACTGAAGTTTTGCTGATGCATACTGAAAGAACCAAGTGGATATTCAAATAGCACCTACACGTTCCTTTAAAAAAAAATCCAACTTCCTTCCCTTCTACCCATAGTTCCATGAGGATAAAGTAAATGTTAAAGAACTCCAAAAACATTAATCTGTGAAAACAGGGCTTCTTAGCCTCAGCCCTGCTGATATTTGGGGCTGTCCTGTAAATTGTAGGGATTTGAGCAGCATTCCTAGTCTCCACCCACCAGATGTCAGGAGCACCCCTTCCCCAGCTGTGACAAACAGTGCTTGCAGGCATTGCCACACACCCGTGGAGGGCAGACTTGCTCTTGGGTGAGAACCTCTGAGCTAAAGATATGAGCAGTGATCAGCGCTATTCATAATCGCGTCTGTGGGGGCTCAGAACTTCCCTTCATGGAGTGTTTCCTCTTCAACTCCCTGTCTAGGGGTCTCATTTAGAAACTACCTCCCCAGGAGAAGGAGAGAGTGAAGTCACGTTTTCTATACACTCTCTGTCCCCCAAAGAGAAAGAATCCACCAGAGGTGCTCTGAAGGTCCAGGCCGGGCCAGTCCCCAGCCTCAGGGAATGTGCCCACATGGAGGCAGAAGCTGCTTTGGGTTGATCACTCAAGGTCAATCCCTTCACCCTGGAATATGAGACCAATGTATCTTCAGATTTCATGGGTATATTAGCCACGTCTTTTTTTTTTCTTTCTTTTTTTAAGAGACAGGGTCACAGGGTCTTGCTCTGTGACCTGGGCTGGAGCTCACTGTGGCCTCGAACTCCTGGGCTCAAGCAATCCTCCTGCCTCGGTCTCCCAAACTGCTGAGATTACGGGCACAAGCCACGTAACTGGCCTAGCCGTGTATTTTATTTTCCTGATTCTGATGCATCTGAGGCCTTGCTGACTACGGAGGGTCTACCAGGTCTGGCACTAGCCGGTCCCTAGATGTTGTAAATAATTTAGCCCTGAGCAGGCTTTTCAATGCAAACCAACCAACATCTCAACTAGCCCATATCCTTTATCTTCCCAGTGCTATCCACCTGCCCTAACCACCCCAGGGCCAGGTCCTAGACAAGCCAGAACAGCTCGTCTGCCCCAGAGCCCACTGAAACGATCCAAACGAGCCAGTCCTGAGCTTGTTACTCTGCCTTACCCATTCCTTCCCATGGAAACCACAGTCAGTGCTCTTGTCCACATTTTCCTTTTCTTTCTTTCTGCTTTCTGTCTGACCCTGTGGCTTCCTTGACTGGTCCTGCATGGTTTGCTCCTTCTCTGAGGATGTGTGAGTGTAACAAACTTTCCTTTCTTTTTTGAGACAGGGTCTTGCTGTCACCCAGGCTGGAGTGCAGTGGTGTGATTATAGCTCATTGCAGCCTCAAGCTCCCGGGCTCAAGTGACCCTTTTGCTTCAGCCACCCCAGTAGCTAGGAGGTGTACACCACCATGCCCAGCTAATTAAATTTTACATTTTTGTAGAGACAGAGTCTCTCTCTCTTTTTTTTTTTTTTTTTTTTCAGATGAAGTTTCGCTCTTGTTGCCCAGGCTGGAGTGCAATGGCACGATCTCGGCTTACCACAACCTCTGCCTCTGGGGTTCAAGCAATTCTGAATTCTGCTGCCTCAGCCTCCAGAATAGCTGGGGTCACAGGCATGCGCCACCATGCCCGGCTAATTTTGTATTTTTGGTAGAGACATGGGTTCTCCATGTTGGCCAGGCTGGTCTCAAACTCCCGACCTCAGGTGGTCTGCCTCCCAAAGTGCTGAGATTACAGGCATAAGCTACCACGTCTGGCAGGGAAAAAGTCTCACTACATTGCTCAGGCTGTTCTCAAATTCCTGGCCTCAAGTCATCCTCCTGCCTTGATCTGCCAAAGTGCTTTTATGTTTTTTGAGATGGAGTCTTGCCCTGCTGCCCAGGCTGGAGTGCAGTGGTATGATCTTGGCTCACTGCAATCTCTGCCCCCGGGATTCAAGCAATTCTTGTGTTTCGGTCTCCCTAGTAGCTGGGATTACAGGCACCCACCACCATGCCCAGCTCATTTTTGTATTTTTAGTAGAGATGGGGTTTCACCATGTTGGCCAGGCTGGTCTCGAACTTCTGATCTCAAGTGATCTGCCCATCGGGGCTTCCTAAAGTGTTGGAATTACAGGTGTGAGCCACCACACCTGACCAAAGCCCTGGGATTATAGGTGTGAGCCACCGTGCCCAGTCACAAACTGTCTTTCCAATGACATTCATCTCCTGATCTGTTACCCTCACCATTATCTGAACAATGATGATCATAAAATCCGTATTTTAAAGCAGTGTGAAAAGGCAAGGTAGAGAAGGAGGAGTTCAGGGAAGCCCCTTGGGTGTGGAGTGAGCACTTTCATCTCTGACACTGAGAGGTGTCGGCCCGTGGGGCCAGGTGAAGGCCGTACCTGAAACACCGTCATTATTGCTGCTGGAAAAGTATCGAAGTTGGTGGGAGGAGTCCCTTCATCGAAATTAAACCTGCAGGGAGGACACGGACATTTCACGTTGGCCCCACCCCAGGTGCTCTGAGGGTGTGGCTCAGCATCTCATCTCCAAGGAAACGCACGTCTCCATCATCTCTGTCCCCAGGAAACCCTGAGTGGTACCCAGGCCCTGCCCGTCTGGGTGACTGCAACGGGTGTCTGGGCTACGAGGAAGGCAGCCTGCATGTTGGAGGGGAGTGTGGGTTTCTGGATGCCCCGAGCTGGACCCCAGGGAAGCAGGAGTCGAGTTCCTGTGAAGGACTTACTGGCCGCCAAAGAGCTGCATTCCCAAAAGGGCAAAGACGACAATGAATAGGAAGAGGAGGAACAACAAGCTGATGATGGACTTCATGGAATTGAGGAGAGAGACGACCAGGTTTCTGAGAGATGCCCAGTACCTGTTGACAGAGGTCGGGTGAGGAATCAGGCCAGGCGGGGGAGGCAGGGGCCCCGGAGTCAGCCCTCGAAGCACGAGGCTCACCTTCCCAACTTTCTGGAGGCACCCCCACCATGTCCCCCATCCCCACCCCCTGTACCGATGTCCAGGGACCCCGAAGACTTACTTTGTGACTTTGAAAATACGCAATAACCTGAGGGCTCGTAACACACTGATTCCGAAGGATGTGCCAGGTTTTATGACGGCCCAGATAACCTCGAAGATGCTCCCAATGATAACCTAGAGCAGAGGACCTGGTCTCACGTCCAGGGACAGCGTCTGGGCTCCAGAGCTGGCAAGCATTTCCTAGGCGCCAACCTTGCAAGAAGCTGGCCCAACTCCTACCTCCAAATGGAAGCTGGGTGAGGAACCCTGACCTCCACATTCACCCATTCATTTATCTATGGAGAACAGGTCTCACTGTGTCACCCAGGTTGGAGTGCAGTGGTGCGATCACAGCTCACTGCAGCACTGACCTCCTGGGCTCAAGTGATTCTCCTACCTCAGCTCCTGTGTACCACCACACCTGGCTAATTTAAAAACATTTTTAGAGAGATGGGATCTCGCTAGTATTGCCCAGGCTGGTTTCAAACTTCTGGGCTGAAGCTACCCTCTGGCTTTGGCCTCTCCAAGTGTTGGCCTCCTACTCTGGCTTCCCAAAGCATTGAGCCACTGCACCTGGCCTTTTTTTTATTTATTAAGAGCTCACACAGACCTGATAATTCCTGGAACACAAAATTACAAAGTGAATGTTCATGGAACTACTACCTATATCAAGAATTAAGACAAGGCTGGGTGCAGTGGCTCATGCCTGTAATCCCAGAACTTTGGAAGGCCGAGGTGGGTGGATCACTTGAGCCCAGGAGTTCAAGACCAGCCTGGGTAACATAGGGAAACCCTGACTCTATCAAAAAAAAAAAAAATTAGCCAGCCATGGTGGCATTGTGCCTGTAGTTCCAGCTACTTAGGAGGCTGAGAAGAGAGGATCGCTTGAGCCCAGGAATTTGAGACAGCAGAAAGCCACGATCCTGCCATTGCACTCCAGCCTGGGCAACAGAGAAAGACTCTACCTCAACAACAACAACAACAAAAACCCCACAAAAAACAAACCAAAGGAACACGTGGATACCCTCGAAGCTTCCAGAGACACTGTGATGTAACTACCATCCGAATTTTGTAATAACCATTTTCTTACCTTTAAACAAAATTAACGTGAAATTCACATAACATAAAATTAACACTCTGAATTACACAATTTGGTGGCATTTAGGTACATGCACAATATTCTGCAAATATCACCTCTATCAAGTTCCAAAACATTTTCATCACCCCAAAAGGAGGCCCTGTCCCCATCAGCAGTCACTCCCCTCTCTCCCTCCCCCAGACCCTAGCAACCACTAATCTACTTTCTGTCTCTATGGATTTGCTGACTCTGGACATTTCATACAAATGGAATTATGCAATACTTGGCCTTTTGTGTCTGATTTCTTTTACTGAACATCGTGTTTTCAAGGTCCCTGCCTTTTCAAAGTATCCAAGTATCATCCTTAAAATATATAGTTTAAGGCCGGGTATGGTGGCTCATGCCTGTAATCCCAGCACTTTGGGAGGCCGAGGACGGTGGATCACTTGATGTCAGGAGTTCGAGACCAGCCTGGACAAATTGGTGAAACCCCGTCTCTACTAAAAACACAAAATTAGCCGGTTGTGTTGATGCATGCCTATAATCTCAGCTACTTTCAGGGCTGAGGTGGGAGAATTGTTTGAAACCGGGAGATGGAGGTTGCGGTGAAGTGAGATTGTGCGATTGTGCCACTGCCCTCCAGCCTGGGCAATAGAGTGAGACTCTGTTTAAAAAAAAAAATTGTACATATATATATAGAGAGAGTTTGATTTTGTCCACTTGAACTTGGCATGAACTGTATGGACTTAGGTTGTCAGCTTCTGCCTCCTCCTGTGCCATGTTACACAGGTGAGATTCTTGTTGCTGGGCATGGCTGTTGCTGCTGGGCTTTCACTGTTCCAGAGTATTTGGTTACATAGATATGCCACAAAATATTTATCTAGTCTACAGCAAAAGGATACATCATGGATATTGGGACTTGGAACTATTACAGACAAGGCTGTTCAAGGCATTTGTTCATTTTTCTTTTTTTTTTTGAGACAGAGTCTCACTCTATCGCCCAGGATGGAGTGCGGTGGCACAATCTCAGCTCACTGCAGCCTCTGCCTCCTGAGTTCAAGCGATTCTCCTGCCTCAGCTTCCCAAGTAGCTGGGGTTACAGGCGTGCACCACAACGCCTGGCTAATTTTTATAGTTTTTAAGGTAGAGACGGGGTTTCACCATGTCGGCCAGGCTGGTCTCAAATTCCTGACTTCAGGTGATCCACCTACCTCGGTCTCCCAAAGTGCTGGGATTACAGGTGTGAGCCACTGTGCCTGGCCTACTTTTATTTTTTAGAGATAGGGTCTCACTCTATTTCCCAGGCTGCAATACAGTGGTGTGATCATAGCTCACTGTAGCCTCAAACTGTGGGGGCGATCCTCCCACCTCAGCCTTCTGAGTAGCTGGGAATACAGGTGTGTATCACCACACTTGGCAAATTTTTTTTTTTTTTGGTAGAGACAGGGTCTTGCTCCCAAATAGCTGAGGCTACAGGCATGAGGCATCACACCCGGCTTCCTTTTCTTTTTAATAGAAATTAGTTTTATTCTTTAAACACTTGGATCATTTATGTAGGAATTGTTTGTTTGTATGTATTTTGTTTTCTCCATGATAATTTTCTATAATGGCAGAAAACAGTACAACATTCAGTTATTATAATTATTATTATTATTATTATTATATTTTTGAGACAGAGTTTCACTCATGTTACCCAGGCTGGAGTGCAATGGCGCGATCTCGGCTCACTGCAACCTCCGCCTCCTGGGTTCAAGCAATTCTCCTGCCTCAGCCTCCTGAGTAGCTGGGATTACAGGCATGCACCACCATGCCCAGCTAATTTTTTGTATTTTTAGTAGAGACGGGGTTATTAAGCCTTTCTGAGACCAACAGGACTGTGGTGAATGATTACGGCTGCCCTGGGCCAGGCGTTCTCCGCTTATTTGCTAACAACCTTAATTTCATTTCCAGCTGCAGGATGGGGACATTCTGGCCCGTGTCTCGTAGATGAGACTTTCTAGGATGAATTCCGAGCAATGGAGTGCTGGGCCACATCTCTATCTTGTAGTTTTTGCCCTGGTTCGATGAGGAGGATTGGATGTAGATTATTGCCAAGGATTTAGCTTTTGTTTTGGTTGGTGTGTTACTGGGTGTTCATCACATTAAAAAAATAAACTAATTAACTGAGTAATTCACAAAATAACAATGGATCATAATGGTCCCATAACACTAGGGTATTGTAATCTAACAATTATGCTTCATCTAATTCTACATGACTGAAAGGAAAAAAAGAAATAGAAAGCATAATGACGTCCTATTTGTAATCCTGAAGTTAGGTACTTAGCTGGAATGACACAGGCAACCCATCTAAGGCCTGGCTTTTCTCCCAACTTGGAAAACTTGTCTTATGTCCCCCACTTAGCTTTCCAAAGGGGTCTATACATTTTCCTCCCGCTGGCAGTGGTTGGGAGTTCTGGGTACCCTGTATCCTCACCAGTGTTTGGGACTGTTTCTTCATTCCTTCTGCATCCATCTGAGTCTTTTATATTCAGGGACAACTTTACCTTTCCCCCTTTAATATGCCCAGCTATCTGTCATTCCAGGCAAGAGCTGGAGAAATGAACTTCTTAGAAACAAGAGCACTTACCCCACAGTCAAAGCAGTTGAAGGAAGAGTGGAAGTAAGGCCGCGTCCCAAGCCCATACATTTTTATAAACATTTCGGACATAAAGAGTCCTAAGAAAATGAATTCTGCATAGTCTACAAGGGAGAAGGAGGAAACAGAAAGGAGGTTAGGCTTGCTGAGGGTAGGGGTTCCAAGTGGCTCTGACTTTCCTTTTATTATTATTTTTTAACTTTTTATTTTTTGTAGAGATGAGGTCTTCCTATGTTGTTAGGCCAGTTTCAAACTCCTGGCCTCAAACGGTTTCCCCGATTTGGCCTCCCACATGCTAGAATTATGGCATGTGTCACCACACCCAAAATTGGACTTATCCTATTTTTTTTTTTCTTTTTAAAATTTTTATGTGGAGATGGGGGTCTCACTGTGCTGCTCAGGCTGCTCTTGCACTCCTGGCCTCAAGTGATCCTCCTAGCTCAGCCTCCCAAATTGCTGTGATTACAGATATGAGCTACTGTGCCCATGCTCTGCCTACGGTGTCCTTTCCATGGGCCTCAGTTTCCCTTCTGTTAAAAAGGAAGAGCTGGCTGGGCATGGGGGCTCACGTCTATAATCCCAACACTTTAGGAGGCTGAAGCAGTCAGATCAACTGAGGTCAGCCGTTTGAGACCAGCCCGGCCAACAGGGCAAACCCCATCTCTATTAAAAATACAAAAATTAGCTGAGTGTGGTGAGGCACATCTGCAAACCCAGCTACCTGGGAGGCGGAGGCACGGGAATCACTTGAACCTGGGAGGTGGAGGTTGCAGTGAGTCAAGATAGGGCCACTGCACTGCAGCCTGGGTGACAAAGCAAAACCCTGTCTACAGAAAAAAAAAAAAAAGAGCCACAATTGTGCTCTACCCTCCAACCAGCAAGCCAACCGACCTCAGGCCAATCTTAAAAGGGATGAGAAAAACTTCAGTGGATCTCCACCTTGTAGTTTTTGCCCTGGTTTGAAAAGAAGGACTGAATATAGATTATTTGCAGGGACTTAGCTTTTATGTTGATTGGTGGGTTCCCGGGTGTTTATCACATTTAAAAAACAAACTAATTAACTGAATAATTCACAAAATAACAATGGACCATAATGGCCCCATAATGCCAGGGTGTTTTGATCTAACAATTATACCTAATCTATTCCTACATGACTGAGCTCCAAAGGAAAAAAAAAAAGAAATAGAAATCATAATGAAGCCGTATTTGTAATCCTGAAGTTAAGTACTTAGTTGGAGTGACACAGGCAACCCATCTAAGGCCTGGCTTTTCTCCCAACTCAGAAAATTTGTCTTATGTCCCCTAGAAATCCTTTGTTGCTTGTGATCTAAAAGTCTTGCGTAAGACAAAGACTTTTGTTCTTTGGTGAGAAAGCATAAAAGCAAATGCCTCAGGCAGGGGTAAAACATGGATATGCATTTGCTCCAGCAAATAAATGACTGATATCAGATCCCTTTCTGAGAGGGCTTTCTTGGTGGGGTAGGAAGAGAAGAGGAGTTAGGAAGGGGTTGGGTACTTACTTAATGGATAGAAAGGAGAGATGAAGGTTTCTGAGGAGAAGAAAGCATATAGAAAGAAAAGACAGAGGATTGAAACTGACTTCCAAGAATTTCATATAATTAATCATGGCCACATAGCTAATTGCGTTTGGTTGTCATGGTTTGAATGTTTGTGTCCCCTCCAAAATTCACACTGAAACTTAATTGCCAGTGTAATGGCAACATGAGGTGGGGCCTTCAGCAGGTGATTAAGACATGACAGTGGAGCTCTCATGAATGAGATTAGGTGCCTTATAAAAGAGCTTGACAGAGGAACTTTGTCCCTCTTGCTTCTCCACCTTCTGCCATGTGAGGACCCAGTGTTTCTCCCTTCCAGAGGATACAGTGCTCAAGGTGCAATCTTAGAAGCAGAGAGCAGCCTTCACCAGACAAGCAAACCTGCCAAGGCCTTGATCTTGGACTTCTCAGCCTTCAGAACTGTGAAAAAATAAATTTCTGTTCTTATCAAATTACCCAGTCTCAGGTAATTTGTTACAGCAGCACAAATGAACTAAGACAACTGTCAGGGGTTTTGCTCTATCATGCTTTTAAGAGGTGTTCTGAACTGACCGTCAAAGTCCTTCACACTTACTTATCACCATTTCTTCTTATTTATAGGACACTAAGAGATCCTAGTGTCTGAGGAAAACTCTGGGTCCCTAAGACCAAAATATCAGCAAAAGAAGTCTGTTCATAACATATGATACATTTGAAGACCCACCAGAAGTAACTCCGGGAGGACTGAAGAGTTTCTGAGATCTTGTTCCTCAGTTACCATGGAAACATGACAGCAAGTGATGCACAAGACTTGAAAGAATTACTTATCTATAAGAATTACTTATCCATTGCATTGTTGGATCTGGAAGAACTTTCAGGACCATTGAATCCAGTTTCCACCACATAGATGGGAGTCTGAGACCCAAAGAAACAACTGTACTTCACTGATTCCAAGACATACTTTTTTTTTTTTTTTTTTTTGAGATGGAGTCTTGCTCTGTCATCAGGCTGGAGTGCAGTGGCAAGATTTCAGCTCACTGCAATCTTTGCCTCACGGATTCAAGCAATTCTCCTGCCTCAGCCTCCCGAGTAGCAGGGATTATAGGCACGTGCCACCACACCCAGCCAAGTTCTGCATTTTTAGGAGAGACAGGGTTTCACCACGTTGGCCAGGATGGTCTCTATCTCCTGACCTCGTGATCTGCCCACCTTCGCTTCCCAAAGTGCTGGGATTACAGGCATGAGCCACCACACCCAGCAAAGACATACACTTTTAAAAAATATTTTGACATCTCTGAAATTAATGTGTATCTTAAAATCAGCATGTCCTAATTTAGATGGCAGCATTTCTTAGTGGTAGATAAAATAAGAGTAAAAAAATAAATTTCTGTTCTTATCAAATTACCCAGTCTCAGGCTGGGTGAAGTGGTGCACACCTATAATCCCTGCACTTTGGGAGGCCAAGGTGGGTGTATCACTTGAGGTCAGGAGTTCAAGACCAGCCTGGCAACATGGTGAAACCCCATCTCTACTAAAAAATACAAAAATTAGTTGGGCGTGGTGGTGGGTGCCTGTAATCCCAGCTACTCAGGATGCTGAGGCAGGGATAACTGCTTGAACCCAGGAGGTGGAGGTTGCCATGAGTTGAAGTTGTGCCACTGCACTCCAGCCAGGGTGACAGAGGAAGACTCTGTCTCAAAAAAAAAAATACATAAAAATAAAAATAAATAAATAAATAAAAGAGTGCCTTATAATTGAAGATGTCTTTGATCAATGGATGATGGTAAGGACTTGTCTAATGTCGCATGGTCTTAGGAACAGGGCAGGCTTTGAGAATTCAGGTCATCTTGTATCCAGTGTATGCATCTGTCATTAGACACAGCTTGGACTCTGGAGCCCAAGTGCCTGGGTTCAAACTCTGGCTTTATCACTTACTAGCCGTGTGACTCTGGGCAATCTACTTAACCTCTCTGTGTCTCAGTTTTCTCAAATGGAAAGTGGGAATGAGTTAAGGACCTTTACAGACACTGAGGTCCCAGGCAGGAACTCTCAATCCCTTGTTCCTCAACCAGGACAGACTGTGCAAGATGATTAGTGGAGAGAATATAGGCAATTAAAAACAGAGTATTAGATGAAGTTAAAACAAGAAGTAGAGTCCTCATTTATGAGACTCCACAGGGATTAAAAACAATTACTAAGTATGAAACTAGGTCAGGGCCCTGGGAAGAAGAACTGGTTCCTGAGGGGTGTCCTGGAGGCGGGGGGGGTGTCAGCCAATGTGACTGGGAACAAGGAGGATTATAAGAAGACAATGACCTGGACTAGGCTCATGAGTCTTTCTAGGTCAAAGACTAGGCTGTCTCTTGTTGCTGTCCTAAGTCAATTCTGAACCAGGTCAGAAGGGCAGTGAATATGTTAGACAGCCAATAGACAAAAGAGGTTTTGCGAAGTCCTCACTTGGGGTCCACAAACCAAAGCCAGGGCATCCATCTGCTCCCCTCTCTATCCAATCACTACTCTTTTTATTTTATTTTCTTGAGACAGACTCTCTCTGTTGCTCAGGCTGGAGTGCAGTGGCACGATCTTGACTCACTGCAACCTTCACCTTCTAGGTTCAAGCAATTCTAGTGCCTCAGCCTCCCAAGTAGCTGGGATTACAGGTGTGTACCATCACGCCTGGCTAATTTTTGTATGTTTTATAAATACAGGGTTTTGCCATGTTGGCCAGGCTGGTCTCAAACTCCCAGCCTCAAGTGATCCACCTACTTCGGTCTCCTAAAATGCTGGGATTATATGCATGAGCTACCATGCCTGGCCCCAATCGCTGCTCTTGTTGATTTCTCAGAGCTCTTTACTTTTGAAATCCTGCTCAGACATCTCCCCATCTTTTGCTGCTTTTCCTCACCCTTACTTGGCCCTCAATTTTGATACTACCTCATTCTAACTTATACAGAATCTGGGAATAGGCCCAGAGGGCAAAGCCGTGGTGGTCCTTGTAACCTGAGGGAGAAAGGTACTCTCACAGATACTAGAGGGGATGTTCTATGAATGAATAAGGAAGCCAAAAAGGGCCGGGGAGGAAGTATTAGGTTGGTGCAAAAGCAATTGTGGGTTAAAAAAAAATGGCAAAAACCGTAATTAATTTTGTACCAACCTAACAGAAAAGAAGCAGAAGGTTTGAAAGAAGAGAGAAGCAGAGGCAGAAATAAGCAGAGAAAATGGAGGCAACATATAAGCCCCCCTTATTTCTAAGGCATTCTCTATCTCTTAACCATAAGTTATGAACATTTCCAAAGATGTGCATAAAAATTATTAATATTATATGTTTCTGTTTCTATCCATCTGTCTTATGAGCTCTGTCTTTCTCCATCTCTCTTTCAACACTCCCTTCATCAGTACCCCTCTGTCTCTCTCTTAGAAAGGAACCACAGGAGCATATGCTGGCATGAATTCCAGCTTCCAGCTCTCAGATCTAAGGGAGATGGGTTCCATCGTCATAACAGCAGCCACATTGGCCCCAGTGACAGTTACAGAAATGGCCAAATGAAAGGGCAGATTCAATGAGGACCAACGAAGATCCACATACTACCAGAGAAAGAGAAGTGAAACAAGGGTGTGAGGGAGGGATCAGGGAATTGGCAGGGGTGGGGCTAGGTGATACTCACAAAGAAAGTCGGAGAGCCACTCGGGCTGGTTGTAGTGAACAATAGCAACACACAGCGTGTTGAGAGCTACCAAACTGAGTACAGTCCAGTAGAAAGCCTGAGTTTTGACCATGCGGCGGATGTAGAAACGCATCCTCCTCTCCTTTTTGTGAAAAAAGGTCGAGTTCTCCAGCTTGGCACTTTTAATGCTGGCTCGGGCGAAGGGAGAACCTGCCAGGGAAAAGACGGAGAATGTCAGGCTCCGGCTGTTCCTGTGGAAGAAATTAACCAATGTGCAGCCCAAGTACGGATCTTAGCCAGGGGATCCATTAGTCTCTCCAGCAAGCCCTCTGGCCCGAGGGAACCATAATGACCCATGGGCTTAGTTTTGCAGAGATGGAACTTATGAGAAGACAATGTTTCTGAAAAAACAGAATTGGAAATAACCAATGAGAAAGCAGGATATCAATAGGGAGATTGAAAGCTCTCTGTTGCAGGAGCCAATCTTCCACATCTTCCACTCCCAGCCACATCTGATGCCTCTGGATGTCACACCACAGAGCAGGATAAAGCAGGGTCTCCACTCCCTGATGCAGGGGTAGGCAACAGGGCTGAACAGAACATGCTTGGAAGGCCTCCAGAAAGAGATGTGAATAAGACCCTAGTGTTCCATGGGCATTTCACTTTAGAAGTGATCACTAAGGAATAAGCTGGGTGTGTCCTCTGCCTGCAAATATTTTTGGTCTTATGCATTTATTGAGTACCTATTGTGTGCCAGGTTCTGTTCCAGGGGCTCAGGATACATCAGGCAACAGAGCCTGGACCTTGTGGGTCTGATTCTCAAAGGGGGAGAGATAGACAGTGGACATAATAAGTAAATTAACAGTGGGATGGAAAATGAAAAGTGCTATGAAAAAAAAGTTGAGGTGGATGCAGTGATATGCCTGTAATCCCAGTACTTTGGGAAGTTGGAGTGGGAGGACTGTTTGAGGCCAGGAATTTGACACCAGCCTGGGCAACGTATCAAAACATGATTTTTTAAATAACAAAAATATTTTTTTAAAAAAGTAAAGCATCATGGAGGGATTAAGAGCCCGAGAAGAGTATACAAGGCAGGCTGCAGCACTAAATTGTGTGGTCAAGGAGAGTGGGTTGACTTGTCACTTTAGTATCTTAGGTAGAGGAAACAGCAAATTTAAGGTCCTGAAGCATGAATGTACCTGCCTGACATTTTTAGGGAACAGCACAAGAAAGTCAGTGTGGCTGGAGTGGAGTAGTTGAGAGGAAAAGAGGAAGGAGATGAAGGCAGGTAGGTGACAGGCAGATCATGCAGGGCCTGGTGGACCACAAAGAGGACTTTGGCTTTTACCCTGAGTGAGATGGGAGCCATGGAGGGTTCTGAGTAGAGGAGGGATGGAACTTGACTTGGGTGTTCATAGGCAGCCTCTGGCTGCTTTTGGGGAGAGTAGACAGTGAAAGGTGAGGACTGGAGCTGGGAGACCGAGCTGGAGGTGACTGAACCCACCCAGGCAAGTGATGATGATGACGATGGATGGGGGCTGGACTTGGGCAGTGTTTAAGCAGAGAGGATTTGGGATGAATCATTTAAGGTAGATTCAATATTTGCTGATGGAACAGTGTGGGTGTGAGAGAGAGGGATTTTGGGTTTTTGGTGAACCCCTTGAGGGATGGAGCTCTCATCTACTGAATGGGCACAGGTTTAGGGGAAGGTCAGAGCTCAGTTTTGGACAGATTGAATTTACCTTCTTCTTTTTTTTTTTTTTGAGATGGATCTGGCTTTGTTGCCCAGGCTGGAGTGCAGCGGTGTGATCACAGCTCACTGCAGCCTTGAACTCCTGGGCTCCAGTGATCCTTCCACCTCAGCCTCCCAAGTAGCTAGGACTATAGTCATGTACCAACGTTCCCTCTTAACTTTTTTTTTTTTTTGGTGGCAATAAGGTCTCCCTATGTTGCCCAGTCTGGTCTTGAACTCCTTGCCTCAAACGATCCTTCCACCTCAGCCTCCCTAAGCACTGGGATTACAGCATGAACCACCATGTCCAGCCTTAAGACATCTTTTCTTATAAGCCCTCAGTCGTATTCATTTTTAGATGATTCTTCATTGATTTATTCATTCATTAGTACACTCATTCATTCTTTCATCCATCCATTTGTTCATTCATTCTTTCATTATTCTTAAATTCATTAGCACATTCATCATTCATCCACTCCTTTGTGTGTTTATCATTCATTTGTTCATGCATTCATCCATCCATTCGTCATTCATTTGCTCATCTGTTTCTCCATTCATTCCTCCATTTATCTATTCACCCATTCATCCATCCAGCACGTTTATCAAAACCACCTCACTTGCCAGACGCAGGACACAAACACCTCTGAGGAGGCCACTTCCTACCAGCAAAATTCTCGACAGAGATTTTGAGTTGGCACCCTCGGGGCCATACCGATTCATACTGAGTTTACGAAAGCTGAAATTATTGGTCCACATTTAAAAACTGGGAGGTTTTCCATGAAAATATGGATTTCAGCTTCCCCTGAATGCAAATAACAGCTGACGTTTATGGAGCGTTTAGCAGGCACCAGGCACCGCAGGGAACACGTTTGACACGACAAGCGACTTGCTCCTCCTCAGAGCCCTAGGAAGTAGGGGCCAGTGTTATCCCCATTTTACAGCCAAGGAAACAGGCTGAGAGGGGTCTAGTAACTGGTGAGGATGTGTCAAGAGGGTTCAGAGCATGTGCTCTGGGCCACCACACTGCACACCAGGGGCACATGGCCATGGGGTAGGGGCATGTGGCTATGGGGTAGGGACGTGTGGCCATGGGGTAGGGGCACATTCCACTTGGCTGCAGTTAGCCAGGCCGGGAAGGCTGTGACCTCCTTACAGGGATCGCTCTTCTCTGCAAAGACCCTTCCCCTCATGTCCACTACCTTCTCAAACCCAGGGGCAGTTCCTTATGACCCTGCTCTGCATTTCTGGCCCTAGTCCCTGAAACTCTCAAAGATGTGTCCAGATCTGTAGGTCTCCAAAAGGTTTTGCCAAAAGAAATAAGACCCTTTGGATCTTGGGGGTCGGGGGGGGGAATGTTCCACAGATTGAGGAGAGAGAGGGAGGAAGAGAGAAGAGAGAAGACAGAGAGAGAAACATATCAACCACAGCAGATAGGAGGTCCCCATCCCCCACTCCTGCTGGAGCCACACTGAAAACCTGGCTTAATCACCAACCAGGTTGGTGACCTTGGGCAGGTGACCTTGGGCAAGCCACCTTGCATCTCAGATCTCCAGCAACTCCACTGGTAAACTGGAGACAACCACACTTCCTACCTCAAAGGGCCATCCAAAGGCATAAATGAATTAATATACCTTAGCATGATGTCTGATACCTTATGATTATTGGATATAAATATAAATGTAGTACAAACTCAAGAGCTGAAATCATGCCTAGGTTCATGTGCCAGCCATTGAGAAAGTCTTTCCTGATCACTTAGCCTGGAAACACTTCCCCACAACGGGCATACAATTACCCAAAATCACCAGATGAATCCTTGGTGGTGACATACCCCTTCCCTCACCATAAAATGTTGAAGACCCTTCACTGGGAAGGGAGAATATTAACTGAACACCTACTAAGTGCTGGGCCCCATGCTGGGTACTGTCATTTCTATTAATTGCATTTCATACTCACTGTGACCCATGTTCCCTTTGTCTATACATTCCTGTCTCTCATTTTTCCCTGGGGTCTGAAATTATAATTGCAGACAATTTCCAGATTAAAAAAAATCATTTTCATAAGATGTTTTATTCAAGCCAATACATTCAAAATATTTTCATTTCAACATGGAATCAATATCAAGATGGATTCAAAAGATTTTTTTTTTTTTGAAACGGAGTTTTGCTCTTGTTTCCAAGGCTGGAGTGCAATGGCACGATCTTGATTCACTGCAATCTCTGCCTCCCGGGTTCAAGTAATTCTCCTGCCTCAGCCTCCTGAGTAGCTGGATTTACAGGCATGCACCAACACGCCTGGCTAATTTTGTATTTTTAGTAGAGATGGGGTTTCTCCATGTTGGTCAGGCTGGTCTCAAACTCGCGACCTCAGGTGATCTGCCCGCCTTGGCCTCCCAAAGTGCTGGGATTACAGGCATGAGCCACCATGCCCGGACCAGATATTTTATACTCTTTCTTTTTGTACTAAGTCTGCCAAGTCTGATGTGTTATTATGAAGTACAGAGGCTGCAGTGAGTCTAGATCATGCCATTGCACTCCAGCCTGAGCAACAGAGCAAGACTCTGTCTTGGACAAGAAAATAAATAAAGTAATTGTGCTTGTGCTACAACATTATGACAGCTATGACGTCACCAAGTTATAGGAACTTTCAGTTTCATCATATTATCTTATGGGATCACCATCATATACATGTTCAGTCACTGACCAAAATGACAATATGCAGCACGTGAGTGTAGCCGCTGCCCATACTGTGAGTTGAACTGTGTCCTCCAAAAATGTTTTTTGAAATCCTAACCCCTGGTACCTGCAAAAGTGGCCTTACTTGAAAACAGGGTCTTTGTAGGTGGTAATCAAAAGATGAAGTCAAACTTAATTAGCTAAATCCAACGACTGGTGTCTTTATAAGAGGGGAGGCAAGCTGGGTGCTATGGCTCATGCCTATAATCCCAGCACTTTGGGAGGCCAAAGTGCGCAGATCACTTGAGGTCAGGAGCTCAAGATCAGCCTGGCCAACCTGGTGAAACCCCGTCTCTACTAAAAATACAAAAATTAGCCGGTGTGGTGGCTCATGCCTGTTAATACCAGCCACTCGGGAGGCTGAACTGGGAAGATTGCTCAAACCCGGGAGGTTGAGGTTGCAGTGAGCTTTGATTGTGCCATTGTACTCCAGCCTGGGTGATGGAGTGAGATCCTGTCTCAGATAAAAAAAAAAAAAAAAAAAAAAGAAAGAAATGGCATACAGACACACAGAAAGAGGACCATATGACAACAGAGCCAGAGAATGGAATGACGCATCTATAAACCAAGGAACGCCAAGGATTGCTAGGAGCACCAGAAGCTAAGAAAACAGCCTGGAACAGATTCTCTGCTAAAACCTTCTGAGGGAACATGGTGGCTCTGCTGACACCCTGATTTCAGTTTGGACTTCCAGCCTCAAGAACTGTGAGAGAAGAAATTTCTGTGTTTTAAGCTACTGGGTTTGTGACGCTTTGTAATGGCAACTCTGGGAACTCAATACCACCCTGTATTATTAAAACCAAGTAAATGGATCCCCGTTTCTCCATATTCTCACCAGCACTTTATGATTTATCTTTTTTTTTTTTTTTGACGGAGTCTCACTCTGTTGCCCAGGCTGGAATGCAGTGGCATGATCTCTGCTCACTGCAACCTACACCTCCTGGGTTTAAACGAGAACCTCTCCTGCCTCAGCCTCCTGAGTAGCTGGGACTGCAGGTGTGTGCTACTGCACCGAGCTAATTTTTGCAGTTTTAGAGACAGGGCTTCACCATGTTGGTCAGCCTGCCTCTTCTCTTATAAAGACACCAGCCTTTGGCTTTAGGACCCACCCTAAATTAGTTTGACCTCATCTTAGCTTGATTACCACCTGCAAAGACCCTATTTTCACATAAGGCCACATTTGCAGGTACCAGGGATTAGAACTTCAATAAACCTCATTTGTCTTTTTGATAACAGCTACTCTAGGCTGGGGTGCAGTGACTCACACCTGTAATCCCAGCACTCTGGGAGGCCAAGGAGAAAGGATCATTTGCGGTTAGGAGTTCGAGACCAGCCTGACCAACGTGGTGAAACCCTATCACTACCAAAATACAAAAATTAGCCAGGCATGGTGGCATGTGCCTATAATTTCAATTACTTGGGATGCTGAGGCAGGAGAATCCCTTGAACCCAGGAGGCGGAGGTTGCAGTGAGCCGAGATCACACCACTGCACTCCAGCCTGGGTGACAGAGCAAGACTCCCTCTCAGGCAAAAAAAAAAAAATAAATAAAAAAAAAATAAAAAAAATAAAAATATATATATATATAATAGCTACTCTAACAAGTATGAGGTGATAGCTCATGGGAGTTTTAATTTGCATTTTCCTGATGATTAGTGCTATTCAGCATTTTTCATATGCCTGTTGGCCACTTGTATCTCTTTGTATTTTTTTTCTTTTGGGATATGTATGTTCAGATCCTTTACACAGCCTTTTTTAAAATTTTGAGACAGGGTCTCACTCTGTCACCCAGGGTGAAGTGCAGCGATGCGATCTCAGCTCACTGCAACCCCTGCCTCCTGGGTTCAAGGGATCCTTACACCTTAGCCTCCCGAGTAGCTGCCTTTGTCCATATTTAATTAGGTTATTTGTTTTCTTGCTGTTGAGTTGTTTGAGTTCCTTATATATTTTGGATATTAGCTCCTTATCAGACGTATTGTTTGCAAACATTTTCTCATATTGTTAGGTTGTCTCTTCCCTCTGTTAAATGTTTCCTTTGCTGTGCACAAACTTTTTGTTTGATACAATCCCATTTGTCTACTTTTGCTTCTGCTACCTGCACTTTGGAGATCCTGTCCAAAAATCATTCCAAGGACATGGATGAAGCCGGAAACCATCATTCTTAGGAAACTGACACAAGAACAGAAACCCAAACACTGCATATTCTCACTCATAAATGGTTGTTGAACAATGAGAACACATGGACATAGGGAAGGGAACATCACACACCGGGGCCTGTCGGGAGGTGGAGGGGCTAGGGCAGGGATAGCAGGGGGTGGGGAGATTGGGGAGGGATAACGTTGGGAGAAATACCTAATGTAGATGACGAGGTGATAGATGCAGCAAACCACCATGGCACGTGTATACCTATGTAACAAACCTGCACGTTCTGCACACATGTACCCCAGAATTTAAAGTATAATAAAAAAATCAAAATAAAATCATTCCTGAGACCAATGCCATGGAGCTTTCTCCCAATGTTTTCTTACAGCATCTTTACCATTTCAGGTCTTACATTTAAATCTTTTCAGGACATCTGCACTCCCACATTCACTTCAGCATTATGCACAATAGTCAAAATATGGAGGCAAACGAAGTGTCCCACAATGGATGAGTGGGTAAAGAAAATGTGGTATATCTACAAATAGAATATTATACAGCCCTAAAAAGAAGGAAATCCTATAATGTGTGACTACATGGATAGAACTGGAGGACATTATACTGAGTAAACTAAGCTGGCACAGAAAGATAACTGCTGTGTGATCTCACTTGTGAGAGCTAAAAACTGAAAAAATTGATCTCATAGAAAGAGCAGGAAGGTGCTTCCTAGAGGCTGCAGGGGAGGAGGAGGGATGGAGAAAGGGAAGACATTGATCAAAGGGTGTAAGTTGCAATTAGACTGGAGGAGGAAGTTTTAATGAACTATTGCAGTGCAGTGCATTTAGTGATGCATTAATACACTATTGTGTATTTTTATTGCGTTATTAATACATAATAATGTATTGTATATTTCAAACTTGCTAAGAGATTTTTAATGCCTTCCCCACAAAAAAATGATGAGGTGGTGAGGTAATAGATGTGTTAATTAGCATGACTGAATCATTCTATGATGTGCACATAGACTAAAACATCACACTGTACCCCATAAACATACACAATTACCACTTCTCAGCTGCAAATAAATTAATAAAATAAATCATGCCTGTAATTCCAGCACTATGGGAAGCCAGGGCAGGAGGATCACTTGAGGCCAGGAATCGGAGACCAGCCTGGGCAACACAGCCAGACCCCATCTCAACAAGAACCACCACCACAACAATAAATTAGCTGGGTGTGGTGGCACCTGTAGTCCCAGCTACTTGTGAGGCTAAGCTGGGAGGATTGCTTCAGCCCAGGAGCTCCAGGCTGCAGACAGCTATGATCATACCACTACACTCCAGACTGAGCAACAGAGCAAGAACCTGTCTCTTAAAAAAAAAAAAAAAAAAAACAAACAAATAAACCTCAATGGGATCTGGTTTTCCTAAAAAAGCAGTTACAATGGCACCTTCCATTCATAATGGCTCAACTTATTTTATTTATTTTTTTTAATATGCTCTGAATGTTACTTATCTTCCTTCTCCTTCTCCTTCGTTTTCTTTTTAACACAGGCCAGGTATGGTGGCTCACGCCTATAATACCAACACTTTGGGAGGCCACAGTGGGAGGATCATTTGAGACCAGCCTGGGCAACATAGTGAGACCCTCTATCGAATATTAGCTGGGCATTGTGGCATGCACCTGTAGCCTCAAATGATCCTCTTACCTTGGCCTTCCAAACGTTGGGATTACAGGCGTGAGTCATGCACCTGGCCTGCATCACTGCATTCTTTACAGAAATAAATAAAGGCTCCCTCTATCGTCCAGGCTGGAGTGCAGACCTTGACTCACTGCAACCTCTGTCTCCCAGGTTAAGTGATTCTCATGCCTCTGCCTCCGGAGTAGCTGGGATTACAGGTGTCCGCCTCCACACCCAGCTGATTTTTGTATTTTTATTAGAGATGGAGTTTCACCATGTTAGCCAGGCTGGTCTCGAACTCCTGGCCTCAAGTGATCCACCCATCTCGCCATCCCAAAGTGCTCGGATTACAGGTGTGAGCCACGTACCCAGCCATGGTGTTATTTTTCTTTTCGAAATTATTATTCATTTATTTTAAATTGACAGATACAGGCTGTATCTATTTATAGTGCACAACATGATATTTTGACCATATGTATACTCTGTGGAATGGCTCCATTGAACTAGTTAACATATGCATTACCACATATGGTTATCACTTTTCTCATGGCGAGAATGCTTAAAATCTACTGTCTAAGCAATTTCCAAGAATATGATACCTTGTTATTAAGACATTCGCCACATCACACAATAGATCTCTTGAACACATTCCTCCAGTCTAAATGAAATTTGACAACCTGCCAGGGCTGGTGGCTCACACCTGCAATCCCAGCATTTTTGGAGGCTGAGGTGGGGAGATCACTTGAGGTCAGGAGTTCGAGACCAGCCTGGCCAACATGGTGAAACCCTTGCTCTACTAAAAATACAAAAATTAGCCAGGTGTGGTGGTGTGCACCTGTAGTGCCAGCTACTTGGGAGGCTGAGGTGGGAGCATCACTTGATCCTGGGAGGTGGAGGTTGCAGTGAACCAAGATTGCAGCACTGGACACAGTAAGACTCCATCTCAAACAAAAAAAAAAAAAAAGAAAAGAAAAAAGAAATTTGATATCCTTTTAGCAACATGGCTCAACTTTCTATGTAAATGATTCAAGTTCCTTATTTCAGCAGTAAGTTCATCAATTAGAAATGAACTTGCTTTATAATGCATTTATCAACTGATTCAACAGCACAGTAGAATCACCAATTTCATAAGACAGCATGTGGGCCAGGTGTGGTGACTCACGCCTGTAATCCCACCGCTTTGGGAGGTGGAGGTCAGAGGACTGTTTAAAGCCAGGAGTTTGAGATCAGCCTGGGCAAATATTGAGATCCCATCTCTAGTAAAAAACATAAAAAACTTAGCTGTGTGTAGCAGTGTACACCTGTACTCCCAGCGACTTGGGAGGCTGAGGTGCAAGGATCACTTGAGTCCAGGAGTTTGAGGCTGCAGTGAGCTATCACTGCGCCACTGCACTCCAGCCTGGGCAACGGGGCAAGACACTGTCTCAAAAAATAAAATAAAAATAAAAAAAGGACTGTGCATACTGTGGTGCAATGTGAAGGCAAACACCACACAGCTCTCACCTTACTTTGAAATATGCGTTTCTGTATGAATTCCTGTTTTTTGACATGAGGTCTCTGTCACACAGGTGGAAGTGGAGGGCCATGTTTGCAGATCACTGCAGCCTTGACCTCCTTGGCTCAGGTGATCCTCCTACCTCAGCCTTGTGAGTAGCTGGGACCACAGGCACGTGCCTCAATGCCCAGCTAATGTTTGATAGAGACAGGCTCTCACCATGTCGCCCAGGCTCGTCTCAAACTCCTGGTCTCAAACGACCCTCTTGCCTTGGCCTCCCAAGATGTTAGGATTACAGGTGTGAGCCACCACACCCAGCCTGTATTATTGCATTCTTTACATAAATAAAAAGAGGTAAATGGGTCTCCTTGCTAGAATTCTGGAATTCCAGAGATCTCTTTTGGGGTGTCTAGAAAATCATTGACTACATTGGGGGCTCCTTTCTTTGTCTTTTTCAGTAATCAGGCCGACGAGGTGGGTTTTGGTGGATTTGCCTATAGCAACTCTGGCTAGGAAAGAATAAGCCACTGGCCTGGGTTTTGGGTCTGTTTAGAAAGCTGCAATGTCACCTGCCTTGTTAACGGAGGTGTCCTAGGACAGCATTAGCTCTCAGTCTGACAGCTGTGCTTCCTCAACTTTATTTCTTCTTTTTATTTTTATTTATTTTTATTTTTTTATTTTTTTAGACGGAGTTTCGCTCTTGTTACCCAGGCTGGAGTGCAATGGCGCGATCTCGGCTCACCGCAACCTCCGCCTCCTGGGTTCAGGCAATTCTCCTGCCTCAGCCTCCTGAGTAGCTGGGATTACAGGCACGCACCACCATGCCCAGCTAATGTTTTTGTATTTTTAGTAGAGACGGGGTTTCACCATGTTGACCAGGATGGTCTCGATCTCTTGACCTCGTGATCCACCTGCCTCGGCCTCCCAAAGTGCTGGGATGACAGGCTTGAGCCACCGCGCCCGGCCCTTTTTATTTTTTATTGAGATAGAGTCTCACTCTGTCATCCAGGCTGGAGTGCAGTGGTACGTTCCCAGCTCAGTACAACCTCAGCCTCCCAAGTTCAAGTGATTCTCCTGCCTCAGCCTTCCAAGTAGCTGAAATTACAGGCATCTGCCATCATGCCCAGCTAATTTCTGCATTTTTAGTAGAGACGGGGTTTCACCATGTTGGCCAGGCTGGTCTCGAACTCCCAACGTCAAGTGATGCACTTGCCTCGGTTTCCTGAAGTGCTGAAATTACAAGCATGAGCCACCGTGCCTGGCTTATCTCTTCTTTATTAACCCCCTGCCTTGAAACTGGGTTTCCCATGTAGCAAGTTTTCTTTTGTCAGCCACAGATTGAAGAGCAGGGCTTTGCACAAACCCTCTACGACTCTCTCTCAAGGCTCCCTGGATGGCTCTCCTGCAATGGGCTGAATTGCGATCTTTCCCCCTTTTATAGGCTGAAGTCTTAATCCCTAGTTCTCAGAATATGACTGCATATGGAGATAGAGTCTTAAAAAGGTAAGTTAAAATGAAGTCATTGGGGGGCCCTAATATGATATGACTGGTGTTCTTATAAGAATAGATTACTGGCTGGGTAAGGTGGCTCACGCCTGTAATCCTAGCACTTTGGGAGGCTGAGGTGGGTGGTTCGCTTGAGGTCAGGAATTGGACTGGCATGGCCAACACGGCAGAAACTTGTCTGTACTAAAGATACAAAAATGAGCCGGGTGTGGAGGTGCACACCTGTAATCCCAGCTACTCAGAAGGCTGAGGCAGGACAACTGCTTTAGTCTGGGAGGTGGAGGTTGCAGGGAGCCGAGATTGCACCACCCCACTCCAGCCTGGGTGACAGAGCAAGACTCCATCTCAAAAAAAAGAAAAAAATATATATATATCTCACAAAGCAGATTTTTTTGAGACAGATACATATACATATGCATATAAATATAAATATATATATATATGTATAAAACAAAGCAGTTTTTTTTTTTTTAAAGATAGAGTTTCACCCTTGTTGCCCAGGCTGGTGGGCAACGGCATCATCTCGGCTCACTGCACCCTCCACCTCCCAGGTTCAAGTGATTCTCGTGCCTCAGCCTCCTGAGTAGCTGGGATTACAAGTGCACACTCCACACCCAGCTGATTTTGTATTTCTAGTAGAGATGGGGTTTCACCACGTTGGCCCGGTTGGTCTCCTACTCCTGACCTCAAGCCATCCGTCCGCCTTGGCCTCCCAAAGTGCTGGGATTACAGGTATGAGCCACTGTGCCCGGCCAACAAAGAAGATTTTAAAGAATTTATTGTTATTTTATTAAGAGACAGGTTCTCACTCTATTGCTCAGGCTGCAGTGCAGTGGCACAATCGTAGCTCACCGCAACCTTCAATTCCTGGGTTCAAGAAACCCTCCTGCCTCAGTTTCCCAAATAGGTGGGACTACAGGCGTGTGCTATAATGCCTGGCTAAGTTTTTAAACAGTTTTTTTTTTCCCCCCCAGAGATGGAGTCTTGTTATATTGTCCAGGATGGTCTTGAACTCTTGGCCTCAAGAGATCCTCCTGCCCTGGCCTTCCAAAGCACTGGGATTACAGGCGTGAGCCACTGTGCCTGGCCATAAAACAGATTTTAAACAATGGAAGTAACCTAATATGTGAGACAGACATAATTGATCAAATACACAAGGTACCAACTGAGTGCTCCATTTCTTGACATTTGCTTACAGGAGATTAAACAGATGCACATACAAGTGAAAGTAGAATGAGTCCTCCGTTACAAGAAAAAGCGTGTTTTGGCTGGAAATTAAAAATGCAAATGAAAACAAGCTTTAAGCTTTCATTACAAACCCGCTTAACTTGGAAAGGAAGTTAAATTGGTAATATTCGATGGTCTGGCTGGGGGACCCACGAATATATGTGTACTTGGCAGGTTTATAAATGGGTTCCGTGGTTTTGAAACTCAGAATGGCTCTTTGAATAATGAGTTGAAAAGCTGTTAATATCTTCCATCCTGTAATTATCCCCAAGGAAATACGCCCAAAGGGTGGGGGGAATCACTGTACATAAATGTGCACAGCAGTGCCCTTTGTAAGAGAAATTGTTGGAAACAACTCAAACACCCTATAATAGAGCTATGGCTAAACAAACCACGGCATATCCACCCTATGAGATACGTGATCGCAATGGAAATTATGCCCACACTCAGCAATAAGGTTATAAACTAGGAGTGGAAAAAAAGTGGACTATGAAATAGATCAGAAACACATGGATGCCCTAACTTCCCTCCTTCCTTCACTTCTCTCCCTCCCTCTCTCCCTTCCTCCTTCTCTTGCCATCCTTTCTTCCTCTAAACCGTAGCCACAGTTTCCCAAGCAGCCGAAATTCCTCCTTCCCTCAATCTATTCTTTTATATTTTTAATTTATTTTTGAGATGGAGTCTCGCTCTGTTGCTCAGGCTGGAGTGCTGTGGAGTGATCTCGCCTCATTGCAACCTCTGCCTCCCGGGTTCAAGCGATTCTCCTGCCTCAGCCTCCTGAGTAGCTGGGACTAGAGGCACATGCCACAACGCCTGGCTAATTTTTGTATTTCCGATAGAGACGGGGTTTCGCCATATTGGCCAGGATGGTCTCAAACTCCTGATCTTGTGATCCGCCCGTCTCGGCTTCCCAAAGTGCTGGGATTACAGGCGTGAGCCACCACGTTCCTGGCCATCCCCTCTATCTTATTCCAGTCTTATTTTCTCTGCCTGGATGCTCTTCCGTCCATTAAAAAAACAAAACCAAACCCATTAAACAACAATAACAACAGCGACAACAACACATTCTCATTTTAGAAGGTCAAGATCAACAGAATCACAGTCAATGAATCAAAAGGACAGGGAAGAGAGAAGGGAAAGAATACATGTTCTCCCCTCCAACTCTGGCCCTTGTGGTGGCAAAGGCCTGAGCCCCGTCTGTCACACTGTTCATTCAGCTATCACCACCAGTCATCTCCTACCCATCCTTCAATTTCCAGCTTAAACATCACTTCCTCTGGGTAGCCTTCTCTGATTTCTCCCCATCCTTCCAGAGCACGCTAAGCCCAGAGCCTCTCCCTGAAGTGCTATTACCTTTACAGGTTTATTTGTGTAATTCTCTGTTTAATTTCTACTTCCTACACTGGACTGCGAGCTCCATATAAGTAGTGATTTGGTTTGTGTCTTTTTTTTTTTTTTGAGATAGGATCTTGCTCTGTTGCCCAGGCTGGGGTGCAGTGATGAGATCTCAGCTCACTGCCACCTTTGCTTCCCAGGTTCAAGCAACTGTCCCACCTCAGCCTACTGAGTAGCTGGGACTACAGGCATGCAGCACCACAACTGGTTAATATTTTGTGTTTTTAGTAGAGCCAGGGTTTCACCATGTTGGCCAGGCTGGGTCTTGAACTCCTGACCTCGGGTGATCTGCTCACTTCAGCCTCCCAAAGTGCTGGGATTATAGGCATGAGCCACCGTGCCTGGCCCAGTTTGTGTCTTTTTTGTTTTTGTTTTTTCTGTGTCCAGGCTGGAGGGCAGTAACACAATCATGGCTCACTGCAGCCTCCACCTCCCAGGCTCAAGTGATCCTCCCATCTCAGCCTCCCAATTGCCTGTGTCTTATTTGCAATCAGGCACCTAATATAAGCAGGTCTCCCATGAATACTTTCGGAGTGAGTTGCAAACATTCGCCAACATGACCGAGAGCTGAGACCCCGCCAGGTGCTGGTTCCCCATGCTTCATGGGGATCATTTAGTTGAATTCCCGCAAAATAATGAGAAGCCAGGCACGGATGTCATTCCCATAATGATGTAATCTGCCCAGGACACACACACTGGGGGGAAGGGGTGGAGCTGACAGCCACATTCAAGCAGCCCGGTTTGCAAGCTCTGTGCCCCGACCCCACATCATCTCTTGGGCGACGGGTAATGAAAAACTGATAGGTGGCAGAGGAAGGGACTCACCCACAGAGGCTATATCAGCCAGCTGATCCTCAGCCTCTTCCGGGTTGAGCAAATCACTCTTGCTTTTCTTGATGGTGGTCCTCCGCAGAGCTCCAACAATGGAAACATGGCAAGAGAAAAAGACGTTACCCTTTTTGCAACACGGACCCAACGGACACAGCGTGCCCTTGGATTCAACTCTCACGGCAACCAGTTTGGTGGGAACTAACAGTATACCCATTTTTCAGATGTGGAAACTGAGGTTCAAGGTGGTACTATCACTTTGCTTAGAGGGCTAAAGACAAGAATCAAGTCATGTTCAGTCCGACTCCAGGTCTCAGCCCTCAGCCACTGTTTTCCCTCTGGTCTTTCTTTTCTTTCTTCCCTTTTCCCTTCCCTTCCTTCTTTTCTTTCCTTTTCTTTCTTTCTCTTTCTCTTTTCTTTCTCTCTTCCTCCCTCCCTCCCTCTGTCTCTCTCTCTCTTTTATGACAAAGTCTCACTCTGCCACTCAGGTTGGAGTGCAGTGATGTGATCTCAGCTCACTGCAACCTCCGCCTCCCAAGTTCAAGCGATTCTCCTGCCTCAGCCTCCCGAGCAGCTGAGATTACAGGTGTGTACCAGCACACCCGACTAATCTTTGGATTATCAGTAGTGAGGGGGTTTTGCCATGTTGGCCAGGCTGGTCCAACTCTTGACTTCAAGTGATTTGCCTGCCTTGGCCTCCGAAAGTACTGGGGTTACAGGTGTGAGTCCCCACACTCAGCCTCTATTTTAAAATTCTAAGAAACCTCACTTTCTTATGAAAATAGTGCACTGCTTGACCTGTAACATACTTGCTAGGCAGGCTGGAATTTTGGGATTCTCCCTCAATATTCAAGCTATACGTTCCCAGGGGCTCCAAAAATGAGATTTAGACACCTCATGGGTAATATCCTCTCCCCAACTAAAACAGTGAAAATCATTTTATAACCCTCTGGGACAGGGTGCCAGCTCTTCTATTTCCCTCAAATCCCTGGGAGGTTCAATCGAAAGTCATCACCCTGCCTAACCAGCTAACTTTCTTTCTCCCCCTCCCTCCCTCCCTCCCTTTCTCTCTCCCTCCCTCTTTCTTTCTCCCTTCCTTTCTATTTCCCTTCCCTCCCTCCTTCCCTTCCCTCCCTCCTTCCCTCCCTCCCTCCTTCCTTCCCTCCTTCTTCCCTCCTTCCCTCCTTCCTTCCTTCCCTCCTTCTTCCCTCCTTCCCTCCTTCCCTCCTTCCCTCCTTCCCTCCTTCCTTCCTTCCTTCCCTCCCTCCTTCCTTCCTTCCCTCCCTCCCTCTCTCCGTCTCTCCATCTCTCTGTCTCTCTTCCTGACAGAGTCTCGCTCTGCCACCCAGGCTGGAGTGCAGTGGTATAATCTGGCTCACTGCAACCTTCATCTCTCACGTTCAAGCGATTCTCACGCCTTGGCCTCCCAAGCAGCTGGGATTACAGGTGTGTGCCACCACACCTAGCTAATTTTTGTCTTTTCAGTGGAGATGTGGTTTTGCCATGATGGCCAGGCTGGTCTTGAACTCCTGGCCTCAAGTGATCCACCCGCCTTGGCCTCTCAAAGTGCTGGGATTATGGGTGTGGCCGCTGCGCCCGGCCCCTGTCAAACCAGCTTTCTCAAGTGTGAGAAGAGAAATCTCGAGCAAGAAGTTGCGTTTTTCAGGGAGTACTATTCTTCTTCTAATTGCCGTTATCATTATATTGCGACATAGTCTTCTAGCCTGTCTCTAAATTCTTTTTGTTCTTTTGAAACAGGGTCTCACTGTGTCACCCAGGCTGGAGTGCAGTGGCGCCCACTGCAGCCTTCATCTCTTGGGCTCAAGCGATCCTCCGGCCTTAGCCTCCTGAGTGTCTGGGACCACAGGTGTGTGTGCCACCACATCTGGCTCATTTTTAATTTTTTTGTAGTGAAAGAATCTCACTATGTTGCCCAGGCTGGTCTTGAACTCCCTGGCTCAGGTGATCTTCCTTTCTCGGCCTCCCAAAGTGCTGGAATTACAGGTGTGAGCCATGGACAGGCAGCATCCAGCTCTATCTCTAAATTTGAAGAAACTTGACTTTCATGAAGCTCCAGGCTGGATACACTCTTACAGTCTCCCTGCTGACTCCCAGCTATGCTGGGCAGGTTGGGGTTTTGGACCCCTTTTAATGGTCCCTCCTTTCATATTCAGGTTTCCAGGGGACCACAAATTAATGTCTACACTCCAAACCTGTAATCCCAGCACTTTGGGAGGCCGAGGTGGGCAGATCACTTGGGGCCAGGAGTTCAAGACCAGCCTGCTCAACGTGGCAAAACCCCATCGCTACTAATAATATAAAAATAAGCCAGGCATGGTGGCACACGCCTGTAATCCCAGCTACTCAGGAGGCTGAGGCAGGAGAATTGCTTGAACATGGGAGGCGGAGGTTGCAGTGAGCCAAGATCACACCATTGCACTCCAGCCTGGGTGACAGAGCGAGACTCTGTCTCAATAAAAAAAAAAAAGTAAGTCATGACTCTGTCTGGTTAAGTTTCTAACATGGGAGACAGCAGCCTTTCACAGTCAACTGGATTATTGGTGGGATTATTTATTTAGCGAACAGAAACATGCCAAGCCTGTGCCAGGCAGTATCCTAGGCGTTCTATTTCCATAATGAATATCATTCCGAGAAACAATCTCATGATATAGGGTATTGTTTACAGCACAGCCATTTCTCAGATGAGAAAAACCAAGGCGCAAAGCAGAAAAAGTCAGGTTTGTGATTAAAGCAAAAAAGTGGAGGCCCGAATAGGGAAACCCTGCATGAAGTCCGAAAATTCCTCCAGGAGGAACGTCCACCCCATGGAGGAGGATCCTTAGAGCCAGGTCGCCTGCTCTCCCCTCACTCCCCACCCCACCTTCTCCCATTTCCCCTGGGACCCACCCCCGAGGTGGGGTCAGAGCAGTTACCATCAAAGGGATGCCTCTGCTCCCCGTCAGCTTCATCCTCGGCGAGGATCACCTCTTCTGAAGAGGAAGAGCACAGAGTTAAGCTCCTGCATTTGGAGGATGAGTTCTCCCTTGGACCGGGAAGAAGGAGGTCTCCCCAGCCAGCCCCATTCTCCCCTGGTTGATGGTGACAGCTCAACTGGCCAAAAAACATGCTGCTGGGTGGTCTCTGACTTCAAGCCCCACCTCCACAACAGGAGCAACATTCTCCTCACCTCATGCAAAATAAACACCAACATCCTCACCACAGCCTATAAGCCTGATCTGATCTCCATCGCCTCCCTGTCTGTCTCTTCTCTGACTCTCCCCACCTCTCTGTTTCAGTTGCACTGGCTTCCTTGCTGTGTCTCCAATATGTACCTACCTCAGGGCCTTTGTACTTGCTGTCTCCTCTGCCTGGAATGCCCCTCCCCTTGATATTCCCACAGCCTCCTTCTTCACATCCTTCAGGTCTCTTTGCTCAGAAGGGACTTCCTCAGAGAAGCCTTCCCTGACCACCCTGCCTCCAACTTCCTACTCTGTGTGGTTTATTTTTCTTTGAGATGGAGTCACACTCTGTCTATCAGGCCGGAGTGCAGTGGCGTGATCTCGGCTCACTATAACCTCCACCTCCCGGGTTCAAGCGATTCTCCTGCCTCAGCCTCCCGAGTAACTGGGATTGAGGCATGTGCTGCAATGCCCGGCTAATTTTTCTATTTTTAGTAGAGACGAGGTTTCATCATGTTGGCCAGGATGGTCTTGAACACCTGACCTCAGGTAATCTGCCCGCCTCAGCCTCCCGAAGGGCTGGGATTAGAGGTGTGAGCCACTGTGCCCAGCCAACTTCCTACCTGTTTTATCTTCCTTCTCTGAATTTGGGAGTCCCCAGCATGACATGCATTTGTTTGTTTGGTCTCTTTCACTAGCTATCAGAGCCCTGAGGACAGGGATTTGGTCTGTATTGCTTACTCCCATATCCTCAGTGCTTAGATCAGTGTCTGATCAGCTGGTCCTCCCTAAATGCTTGTTAAATGGCTGAACAAATAAATATGTGCCTACTGTGTATCAGGCACCACTCCCCCCAAGTGACTTAACTGAGGTTATTTAGTTCTATTTAGTACTAAATACTCAAACGGTCCTATGATGTAGGTCTTATCATCACCTCCACGGAAAAGTGGAGGAGACAGAGGTACAGGGATGTGTGGTGCATGGGTGAAAAGGGCCAGATGTAAACCAACATCTGACTTCAGAACTCAACAGTTGTATGATGTCAGATCCTGGCTTCATCCTAGACTTTTTCGTGTCATGCTCTAGGACTTGCTGATAACATTTGGGACTGCCAGTTCAGGTTTTCTTTCTCCTCCCATCCTGACCCTCTCAGCTCAGCCGTCCCCAAACTGTATGCATGACTCTGTGTTCTCTGTGGCCTGGGAGCTCCATCCCTGGGCCCCAGGATGAAAGGGCCTCACCTGCTTTTGAGATCCACTCCATGTACCCATTGAGCTCACGTTCAATCTGTTGTTGCCGCCTCAGCTTCAGAAAAGCCCGCCGGTTCTCCACCCGTTCTCTTTCTTTGGCAAACTCCCTGCAGAAGCATAGAAAAGCCAGGGTATGGCTGCTTTGACAATGTTAGGATGTGTGTGTGTGTGTGTGTGTGTGTGTGTGTGCGCGTGTGTGTGCATGCGTGCGTGTGCGTGTGCGTTTTGGGGATTCAGAAGTCCCTGGAGGTCAGGAGTTTTCGATAGGAGTCAGGTCTTCTGGGAAAAGATTGGGATATTACAGCAATGGGTGCTTCTGCCAGCTTCACACATTTCCCAACAACTGTGCCTAGGGAAAGAAAAAAGCAAAAGGCCAGGCACCGTGGCTCACGCCTGTAATTCCAGCACTTTGTGAGGTTGAGGCGGGAGTATCCTTTAAGGCCAGGAACTTGAGACCAGCCTGGGCAACACAGTGGGCCCAATCTCTATGAAAAATAAAAAATTTAGTTGGGCACGGTGGCATGCACCTGTTGCCCTAGCTACACAGGAGGCTGAGGCAGGAGGATCGCTTGTGCCCAGGAGTTCTAGGTTACAGCGAGCTATGATCACCCCACTACACTCCAGTCTGGGTGATAAAGCTAGACTCTGTCTCTTAAAAAATAATAATCAAGAAAAAAAACAAAAGGATAGAACCATGCCATGCCAACCACCACTGGTTGCACACCTCATTCTCATTTTCTTCGAACTCTTGGCTAAAAATTATTTCAGCCCTCTTTTAAGTTAGACCAATAAGCCATAAATTAATGATTTCTGCAGCAGGTCTCCTTCTCTGCCATAGGCCCCACCTCTTCCTGTTTCCCTTCTTCCTCTTCCGGTTTGGAACATGAAGTGGCCATCTTGAGGGCATGAGGCAGCCATCTTAAGACCATGAGGTATCCATGAGATTGGACGCCTCTGGTAAAGATGTCAGAATGGAAAGCTGGAAGAATCTGGGATTGCTGATGGTGTCACGGAACCACCATACAAGTGCCCAGACTTCTTATGGTAAGAAAAATGAAGCCCATTTGTGATTAAGCCAAAAAAAAATCTTGGGGATAGAGGACAATATGGGTCAGGAAAATACACTGTTAGATCATAGGCTATGATTTTGTATTTGGAAAACATGAGAGAAGTAAACCCAAACTATTTTTTTTTTAAAGAAAGTAAAGCCCATATGGACCCCCTCACTGGGTAACCCTAGCAGTACACAACGTCTGTACCTATACATGGCTTGCTAATCACAGTATGAAAACCCAAACAAGGGAAGAAGCCTCTTCTCTGCCTAGTGAATGAAAACAAAGCTTCAATGGCCTCTCCTTGGGAAGAAGTTGGCAAAGAGGAATGAATGGGATGGGGTGGGGAGTAGCAGAGACTTACCCTGACAGCACACCCAGCACAAGGTTCAGCATAAAAAAGGAGCCGATGATGATGAGGGGGATGAAGTACAACCAGTTCCAAGTATTCCCTGAGGCATCGTTGCTCTGTAGGGTGTGAGGAGGGAAAGCAGGTGAGAGTTGACTGGGACTCACATAGGACCTGACAGGTGAGGGAAGGGGAAGCTCTGGTTCTCTCATGGCTCTGTCTTAAATGTTCTTGGCTTGTGGAGTCTGGCTTGGCAGCCCAGAGATGGAAATGGAGGAACATTTTCTGGAGAAAACATCCAAAAGGAAAAGCTTTCTCTTAATTATGTTGTCCTCACAGGACATGGCGACCAGTAAGAAACACAAGAAGACTTCCCAGATCAGAGTCCAGGAGGAGAAGGAAAAAGAAAAGAAAACAAAACAAAACACAAAGCCTACTGAAATGGATTAATTAATCCCTGGTTCCTTCCCTTGTGCCAACACAGTCACAGATTCCCCTTAGAGAAGATGCATGACCACAGGGTCTGATGGCCTGGTGATACCACCAAGCCAGACAGATGGGCCATGAGCGTTTTCCTCAAGTGTCTCCCTGCTCCCTTCCCTGCAGCTTTAATGCCAATCACAAAAAATTCTCAGAAGTTTCAGCTCAATTTTCAAGGGGTAAAATATCCACAAATAGAATATTCTCAAAAACCGAAAATAGAACACTATAGCAAGAAGGAAGTAAGATGAAGGGAAGAAAATCAAGGATGAGGGGGAGAGAGAGAGAGACAGAAAGAGACAGAGAGGATAAAAGTATAAAAGTCAGCACTTACAGAATATTTATGGTGTGTTGGGCACCCTCCTAAGCACATTATGTATGTTAGCTCACTTAATCATTTAATCCTCATGATACCTCTATGTTATACTGCCCATGTTACTACTAAGTAAACTGAGGCTCAGAAAGACAAAATCATCAGTCCCAGGTCACAGAGCTATTCAGTAGTGGACATGGTATTTGAACTAGCCAGGTGGGCCCCAGAGTCCATGGGCTTAACCTCTGTGCTGGAAAGCCTTGCCTCCAGTTGTCAGGGCAGGGGTAGCCTCTCAATAGTTGATCACCCTGTGACACCTGCAGAATGCAGGGCTCTCAAGTGTGGCTTTAAAAGCCCACCTTTCAAAGCATATATGATACTGCTGTTGTCTAGAAGAAAGGCTAAAATGAGATTGAAGTTAACATGAGGTCATTTCTACCAGGTATCTGTGAAGCTGTGGAGCAACTGGAACCTCATAACCTGCCTATAGGAGGGTACCATGCTGTATTCATCTCCTGTGGCTGCTGTAACGGGGAACCACAATCTAGGTGGCTTAAACAGCAGAGATTTATTGTCTTACAGTTATGGAGGCCAGAAATCCAACATCAAACTATCAGAAGGGCTGGTTCCTTTTGAGGTCTGTGAGAGACCGTCTGTTTTATGCCTCTCTCCTAGCTTCTGGAGGGTTGCTGGCAATCTTTGCTAATTCTTGGCTTGGAGAGGCATCATCCTGGTCTCTGCCTTTGTTTAAACACAGCATTCTTCCTCCCTGTGTGTCTGTCTCTGTGTCAAAATCTTCCCCTTTTATGTGGACTCTATCATATTGGATTAGGGCCCACCCTAATGATCTCATCTTAGCTATTGTGGTTGGTGCAATGAATCCATTTCCAAATAAGGTCACATTCTGAGGTTCTGGAGGTTAGGACTTAAACATATGAATTTTGGGGTGAGACAATAAAACCCATAACACATGGTACAACTACTTGAAAAACTGGTTGAGAGTTTCTATACTAAAATGTATTAAGTCATATTCAGCAATGGACATGCGTTCTGGGAAATGCGTCATTAGGTCATTTTGTTGTGCAAACTTCATGGAGTATACTGACACAAACCTAGATGGTATAGCCTATGACACACCTAGGCTGCATGGTCTAGCCTATCGTTCCTAGGCTACAAACACGTAGAGCATGTTATTGTATGGAATACTGCAGGCAATTGTAACTCAATAGTGTATCTAAAAATATCCCAAAACAGAAAAGCTATGGTAAAAATAGTGTATGATAATCACTGTTATATATTGGTCCATTATGGGACCACTGTTACATATTTGGTCTGTGGTTGACCAAAATGCCATAATGCAGTGTATGGCTGTATGTACCTTTGCCAAGACCCAGTAATCCTGGATAGTTACTCATCCAAGATCATTACAATTAGATAGTAATTCTGAATAGTTGCCCAACAGAAAGCACGCACAAGAACATTCATAGCAGTGATACTCATCATAGCCCCAAACTGCAAACAATCCACATTGCCATCAACAGGAGAGAGAGGATACTCGCAATAAACAACTGAGATCGTAAAAAGTTAATGGCAAGCAAAAGAAGACAGACAGAAAACAGCATATAGGTAAGATTTCATTTATGCAAAGTACAAAAACAGGCTAACCTAGTGAATGATGTTGAAAGTCCCGGTAGGGGTACCTTTGTGGGGAGGTAGTGACTGGGGACAGGATACGAGGGGGGCTTCTGGGGCTGAGAAGGTCCTGTTTCTTCATTTTTGTGCTGGTTACACATGGGTGTGTTTGGTTTGTGACAACCAAGCTCTTCACTTATGGATTTTTCTGTAAGTTTATTCTACTTCAAGTTTTTAAAAGTTTTTTTTTTTTTTTTAATGGTCAACTTAACCTTAAAAAGGAAGAAAATGCTGATACACACTGCAGCATGGATGAACCTTGAGGGCATCATGCTATGTGAAATAAACCAGTCATAAAAGGGAAAAATCCTGTATGATTACATTTATAGGAGGTCCCTAGAGTCATCAGATTCATAAAAACAGGAAGTAGCACGGTGGGTGCCAGGGGCTGGGGGAGGGGTACAGGGAGCTCATGTTTAGTGGAGACAGAGTTACATCTGGAAGATGAAAAGGTTTGGGAGATGAATGGCGGTGGCAGTTACACAACAATGTGAATGCATTATACTTAATGTCACAGAGCTGCATCCTTAAAAATGGCTCAGATGGCAACAATATATTAACAGTTTCCAATAGCTAGAAGGAGGATCTTGAATATTCCCAAGGAAACAAACAATAAACCTCTAAGATGGATATGCTAATTACCCTGATCTGAGCACCACGTATGACATGCATTAAAACATCACTACGTGCCCCGTGAGTAAGTACAACTATTACTTGTCAATTAAAAAATATTAAAAAGTTAAAAAAAATAATTAGGATGGTAAATTTTATGTCATGTGTGTTTTGCCATGAATACGTGCGCGCGCGCGCGCACACGCACACACACACGCGCGCGCGCGCGCGCGCGCGCGCACACACACACACACACACACACACACACACACACGGGCCCTGAAAATAAAACTAACAAAATCAACCTTAATCACAGACACAGACAGGTTCTAGGGGCAATGAACGAGTCAGCCACCAGCTGACATCCTTGTTTTAACAGGCTCAGAAATACCAATGCTTTGCTTCTGGAAGTTTCTGGGAGAAAGAACCGAGTCAGCGGAACATGGCCGGACAGAAGGCAGCCCTGGCTTTGTGCTTCTCTCTGTCACTGTGGTGGCTGAGGGCTTCTTGTTCCCATTTCTCAGGGCTAAATATAACCCAGGGCATGAAACTCTGCACAGGCCGCCAGAGAGAGAAAGAGACTGAGCCATCACGAGGAGCAGGCTCAGATGACAGGGACAGAGTGGAGGATGGGGGAGAGGGACAAGACCAAATAGGGAAAAGCGGCCGAGGCCCTTCCACACCAAGGCAGCCCGTCCATCTCAGATGCTGCCAACAAGACCCGAAAGACCCGAATCTACCCTTGCCCAGGTCCCTGACATGCTTGGGGACCTCTGGTCACATGACACACTACCCAGCACCACAACAGACACACATGGAAGCTTGGACTGTTTGAGATCATTTAATCCTCTCATGAACCCCAGGAGTGGGTACATAATCATCCCCACCCTCCCAGGTGGGGAAACTGAGGCACAGAGAGATCTAGTTTTTTTTTTTTTTTTTGAGATAGAGTCTCACTCTGTCACCCAGGCTGGAGTGCAACGGCATGATCTCAGCTCACTGCAACCTCTATCTCCTGGATTCAAGTGATTCTCCTGCCTTACCCTCCCAAGTAGCTGGGATTACAGGTGCTTGCCACCATGCCCAGCTAATTTTTGTATTTTTAGTATAGATGGGGTTTCACCATGTTGGCTAGGCTGGTCTTGAACTCCTGGCCTCAGGCGATCCGCCTGCCTTGGCCTCCCAAAGTGCTGGGATTATAGGCATGAGCCACAGTGCCCAGCCGGGAGGTCAAGTTACATGCCCACAGCCCTGTCATCGTGGGTTGCAGTGGGTCCCCTCAAAAAGAGACACTCAAGTCCTAACCCCTGGTACCTATGAACTGGAAACAGAGTGTTTGCAGAGGAATCAAGTTAACATGAGGTCATTAGGGTGGATCCTCATCCTACATGATGGGTTTCTTTATAAAAAGGGGACATCTGGGCAAGTGCAGTGGCTCACATCTGTAGTCCCAGCCACTCAGGAGGCTGGGAAGGGGAGGACTGCTTGAGGCCAGGAGTTTGAGGCTGCAGTGAGCTATGATCATGCCACTGCACTCTGGCCTGGGAGACAGAGCAAGACCCTGTCTCTAAAATAAATAAATAAATAAAATAAGAAGGAAAGGAGAAACCTGGGCACAGAGACAACCTTGCACAGAGACAGAAGGACATGAGAAATGCAGATGAAGGCGGGACCAGGGTGATGTGTCTCAAGGATAAGGAACACCAGACTGTCGGCAAACCACCAGAAGCCAGGAGGGAGGCAAGAAGGGATTTCAGACCAGGTCTCAGAGGCACCATGGCCCAGCTGACACCTTGATGGTTTGTGGTCCAGCTGAGTCTTAATGGTCTGTGGACTCTTGGCCTCCCAAACTGCGAGAGAATAAATACATTTTTGTTGTTTTCAGCTACTCTATTTGTGGTTCTCTATTACGCAAGCTACAGGAAATAAATGAAGTCACTCAGCTACTAAGTGGCAGAGGGGGCCTCCAACCCTCCCACCTCCCTGGTTTTATCTCCTTCCACTCTGCCCTCGCTCACTCTGTTCCAGCCACATGGCTTCCACATGGCTTCCTTGCGATATTCCTCAACCAAGCCAAGCACAGTCCTGCCCCAGGGCCCTTGCACATGCTGTTCCCCTGCCTGGAATGCTCTTCCCTGAGATTGCCACATGGTTCCCTCTCACCTCCTTCAGGTTTTTTTCACTCAAAGGCCACCTTCTGAGGGAGGCCTCCCCTATGGCCCTTTATAATTGCATCTCTCATTTCTCGTCCCCCTTTTTTTCTTCTTTTTTCCCTTTTGCCTGTGGACTTATTTCTCTTGTTCTCTTGTCTTCCTGGCTGGAATGTCCATCCAACAAGGGGTAAGGGCTTTGTCCTTCTTGTTCCCTGCTGTATTCCCAACCCCTAGGACAACATCTGGCACACAGTTGGTGCTCAATAACTGGTGTTTGTTGAATGGCTGATTGAGAGGTGGGTACAAGTTCCCTGCCCAGCTCAGATCATCAACCCCAAGCCAAGCTCCCTCCTGAGCTCTCATCTGTACCTTCCTCCCTGGGGGGGTGGGCTTTTGTTGCCTGATTTTAGAGACACTTTTAATCTTCCAGACTCATTCATTATTCAATTCCATAATCTGGATTCAACAATCCACAGGGAAGAAGCTGGTAGAAGGCTGGGTGCAGTTTTGGATTAGGAGAGGGGCTTTCTCTGGTTGGGGGGTGAGGGTGGGTGGATTTGGTTCAGGAGCAAAACGGAAACAACATTTTACAAGCGCAAAGACTGGAGATGCTGTGGCTGTTCTACAATAGTTCCTCAGCAAAGACGAGGTCACAGATCTCCTCTCTTGGTTCTCATCTCTTCCTTGGCAGTTCAAGTTAAGGGAGGGTATGCACAAGTCTGGATGCGGGGAGGAGAGTGGGCGAGGATGGCGTGCTCATTTGTTAGATTCATTAATAATACCGGGAAGGATGTGCCCTAGAGATTGCCTTGTCTTTCTTCCAAGGGCTCAGAGAGTTCCGCTGCCTGGCACACTATTCCCCATTCATGCTGTCATCAAATATTTCCAGCAATATGGCGGGATGGTCCTTCCTGGTCCCTTTGGGGTTGGCTGAGGGCCACGTGCTAAGTGCTGGCCAATGAGGGATGAGTGGAAACAACTGTCATTTTGGAACCAGAGTATTGAACTTTCAGGGTGGGACCTTCCAACATTCTTTTTTTTCTTCTGGAATAGCAAGTGGCAATGTTCTAGGTGATTAGTCAGGTCCCAAGTGACTACACTGAGCAGAGTCCCCTTATTCTCCACTGCCAACCTGCACTGGATATGTAGCATGAGCAGAAAATATATCTGTTGTTAAAGTCATGGAGCCTCTGGGGATGTTTGTTACTGCAGCATAACTTGGCTGCCCTGACCAATACATCTTTTTAATTAAATTTTTATTTTTTTGTAGAGAGAGGGTCTCTATGTTGCCCAGGTTGGTCTCAAACTCCTGAGCTTGAGCAATCCTCCTGCCTTAGCCTCTCAAAGTGCTGGGATTACAGGCATGAGCCACCATGCCCAGCCAGATTGATACAGTTTGATATCTCTATAGTTTGCTCCTTCACCTCCTTCTGGTCTTTCTTTCTTTCTTTTCTTTTCTTTTCCTTTCCTTTTTTTTTTTTTTTCTTTTTTTTGAGATGGAGTCTTGCTCTGTTGCCCAGGCTGGAGTGCAATGCGTGATCTCGGCTCACTGCAACCTCCGCTTCCGGGGTTCAAGTGATTCTCCTGCCTCAGCCTCCTGAGTAGCTGGAATTGCAGGTGCCCACCACCATGTCCAGCTAATTTTTGTATTTTTTTAGTAGAGACAGGGTTTCACCATGTTGGTCAGGCTGGTCTCGAACTCCTGACCTCAGATGATCCACCTGCCTTGGCCTCCCAAAGTGCTGGGATTATAGGCATGAACCACTGCTCCCTGACTCCTTCTGGTCTTTCTTAAATGCCAACTTCTGACAGGCTCTTTTATGGATCCCCTGAGGCAGGTGAGAAAGCGTCTGTCTCCTGCATGTCTGACGGAGGACGTACATTCTTCTCATCAGCACATGGACATTCTCCAAGACAGACCACATATTAGGCCCCAAAACAAATCTCAACAAATTTTAAAACATTGCAATTCTGCCAAGTATCTTCTCACACTACCATGGGATAAAACTGGAAATCGATACCAAGAAGAATTTCAGAAACCATGCAAATATATGGACATTAACCAACATGCTCCCAAATGACCACTGGGTCAGTGAAGAAATTAAGATGGAAATTTAAAAAGTTTTTGAAACAAATGAAAATGGAAACAACACCCCAACACCTGTGACATGCAGCAGAAGCAGTGCTGAGGGAAGTTCACGCTTGACCTTAGCCGAAGGGCCAAGAAGCGACTAAGAGGGAAGCTTACAGCATTAAACACCTAATATCACAAACAATAAAGGCCAGATGTGGCGGCTCGTGCCTGTCATCCCAGCACTTTGGGAGGCTGAGGCAGGAGGATTGCTTGAGCCCAGCGGTTTGAGACCAGCCTGGACAACAGTGAGACCCCTTCTCTAAAAAAAATAAAAATAAAAAAATTAGCTGGGTGTGGTGCTGTGCACCTGTAGTCTCAGCTACTGGGGATGCTGAAGCGGGAGGTTCACTTGAGCCCAGGAGGCGGAGGTTGCAGTGAGCCAAGATCACACCACTGTACTCCAGCCTGGGCACCACAGTGAGACTCTGTCTGAAAAAAGTTAAAAAAAAAAAAAAAAAAAGGGATTATAAAGTAACAACCCAACATGTACCTCAAGGAATCAGAAAAGCAAGAACAAACCAAACCCAATGTTAACAGAAGAAAAGAAAGGTCAAGATCAAGATCACAATCAGCCAATTATTTCCATTCTTTGAACCTCTGCCTGGAGCACCTCTGCCTTTAGGTCTTTGCTTGGCCAATTTCATCTCATCACTCAACCTTATATCCACTGTGCCCCTGTCAAAGAAGCCTTCCCGGACCTCTCAATCAAAAGGACTGGCTCCTCCCTGCAGCTCAGCCAGACATCTCATTCTCTTCCCAGCATGTTCCACGGTCTGAATCATCTGGTCAAATTACACAATCTAAGACTGTCATCATGAACATCGGCTCCTCAAGGGTAGAGACTTTTCCTATGTTGATCCTAGTGTCCAGATCAGCCCCAGGCACATAGTAGGTGCTCACTAAGCATTAGTCACACAGTCAGTACAAACGTTCCTGGGGTTCCTGTTGGTGGATCATTTATTTTCTCTTATTTATTTTTTGAGACAGAGTCTCACTGTGTCACCCAGGCTGGAGTGTGGTGGCACTATCTTGGCTCACTGCAACCCTTACCTCCCAGGTTCAAGCGAGTCTCGTGCCTCGGCCTCCCGAGTAGCTGGGATGACAGGCATGCACCACCAGGCCCAGCTAATTTTTTAGTATTTTTTTTTTTTTTTTTTTAGTAGAGATGGGGTTTCGCCATGTTGGCCAGGCTGGTCTCAAGCTTCTGGGCTCAAGCGATCTGCCCTCCTCAGCCTCCCCAAGTGTTAGAATTACAGGCTTGAGTCACTGTGCCCAGCCTGGTGGATCATTTAAATAACAAACACAGACAGAAAACGTGTTTATCTCAAGTCCAAACGATTAAGCTATTTTTCCGGGGAAGGAGAGGCAGAAGGCAGGATTATGGTCATGTTAGCCAAGTTTTTTTGGGCTGATGAAATACTCCCCACATCTTCCTCAATTCCTGACACCTCCGTGGCTGGCGGATGGAGAAACTGAGGCTGAGAGCAGAAACATGATGTGCCTGGGTCACACGGGGTGCAGTTGGCATGGCTGGGACTAGACCTGTTATTCTTGCTTATAACCAGCTGATCTTTTCCCCCTTCACCCCTTCTCTGCATATGCATAGTATTTTTTTTTTTTTTGTCTTTTGAGACAGAGTCTTGCTGTTTCGCCAGGCTGGAGTGCAGTGGCGCAACCTCGGCTCACTGCAACCTCTGCTTCCCAGGTTCAAGTGATTCTCTGGCCTCAGCCTCCCGAGTAGCTGGGACTACAAGTGCACACTACTATGCCCAGCTAATTTCTGTACTTTTAGTAGAGACAGGGTTTCACTACATTGGCCAGGATGGTCTTGATCTCTTAACCTCGTGATCCACCTGCCTCAGACTCCCAAAGTGCTGGGATTACAGGCGTGAGTCACTGCGCCCAGCCTATAGTATTTCCTGTACATAATAATGAGCTCGAGAGAGCTTCGAGGGTGAGGGAAATCACTGATTCATCCCAGTATTGCTGGTGGCACCTGGTGCTTACAAAGTGCTCAATAAATACTCATCAAACAAATTTATGGCTGAGTCCCAGTGAAATTCTTAAGTGCCTTCTGTTTTATGGTTTATTTTCCTCTAATTTTTTTTTAGCATAGTTCATTGAGAAAAAGTATACAGGATGTTTAACAACAACAACAACAACAACAACAAAAACTAAAAACCAAAACTCAGCTCAGGAGAACAGCCGATTCTCCAGTATACAGGATAAAGATGGGGGTGGATTTGACCGTGAAAAGGCTGAGGTCTGACGGTGGCCGCAAGGGAGGCTGCGTGTCCCAGTTTACACCCGTTATAGATCATGTCATGCCTGTTAATTATTTTTTTGAGTCCTTTTTCCCCTTTCACTCTCAAAGCTGTCCTGGTTTGGATGATAAATTATATAGGCTGTCTGTCCATAAAGTCTTTTTTTGTTTTTGAGTCTTGCTCTGTCGCCCAGGCTGGAGTGCAATGGCGCGATCTCGGCTCACAGCAACCTCTGCCTCCCGGGTTCAAGTGATTCTCGAGTCTCAGTCTCCCAAGTAGCTGGGACTACAGATGTTCATGGCCATGCCTGGCTAACTTTTTTGTACTTTTTAGTAGAGAAGGGGTTTTGTTGTGTGGCCAAGCTGGTCTCTAACTCCTGGCCTCAACTGATCTGCCTGCCTTGGCCTCCCAAAGTGCTGGGAATTCAGGCATGAGTCATCATGCCTGGGCAATCCATGAAGTGTTTTATCACCTTCCTTCATCAGCTCCTTCCTTCATAATTACTAAGTGTCCTCTGGACACCTGGGCAGCCACATGTCCTCACAAATGCCAGGAACATGCTGCCTCAGGGCCTTTGCACTGGCTGTTCCATCTACCTGGGCTGCTCTTCCCTGCGATACCTCCATGGCTCTCCCTCACCTCCTTCATGTCTTTTAAAAAAAGTCTCAAGCAACTGCTGGCCTCAAACAATCCTCTCCTGTCCCAGCCTCTCAAAGTGCTAGAATTCCAGGTGTGAGCTACCAAACCCAGCCAGGGACATGCATTTATGATCACGAACTAAATACAGTTTTGCTGTATTAATTGACATTCCCCAAGGGAGAGAAGGAGAGAAATTTTTGTTTATTAAGGAAAATTTTAAATTGATACCTTATCTATATATGTATATGTGTGTGTGTGTGTGTGTATACACACACACACACATATATATATATGTATGTATGTTTTAAGACAGAGTCTTGCTCTGTTGCCCAGGCTGGCATGCAGTGTTGCAATCTCAGCTCACTGTAACCTCTGCCTCCAGGGTTCAAGCAATTCTCATGCCTCAGTTTCCCAAGTAGCTGGGACTGCAGGCGCCTGCCATCATGGTCAGCTAATTTTTTGTATTTTAGTAGAGACAGGGTTTCATCATGTTGCCCAGGGTGGTCTTGAACTCCTCAGCTCCGGCAATCTGCCTGCCTTGGCCTCCCGGAGCGGCAGGGTTACAGGCATGAGCCACCGTGCCAGGCTGACAGATGCATGTATTTTTTGGATACAGGTGATAATTTAATGCATTCATATGATTTGTTCCTTCAGCTCTTTTTTGTTTGTTTTTTTGAGACAGGTCTTGCTGGAGTGCAGTGGCCTGATCCTCTCACTGCAGCCCCAACCTCCTGGGCTCAAGCAGTCCTCCCATCTCAGCCTCCCAAGGAGCTGGGACTACAGGCATGCTCTACCACATCTGGCTAACTTTTTACTTTTTTTGTAGAGACGAGGTCTCACCATGTGCCTAGGCTGGTCTTAAACTCGTGGGCTCAAGCGATCCTCCTGCCTCAGCCTCCCACAGTGCTGGGATTACAGAAATGAGCCATGGTGCCCAGCCGCTCAGGGTTTATAAGAAGAATTCCAATCTCTCATTTTGACAGTGCACAACCTCTTTGCTGTTTATTCTATTCCCGAACTCTCACCACCCTCTAATACTATCTCTAACACAGTGATCGACAGCCCACGGGCCAGCCACCTGTTTTTACAGGTTAAAGTTTAATCGTCCAACAGCCATGCTCATTCACGTACGTGTTTTATCTGTGGTTACTTTTCCGCTACAGGAGCAGATGGAGTCATTGCGATGGAGACTGTCTGGCCCACACAGCCTATTTAATGTCTGCTATCTGCCCTTTTTATCTCATTCATCACTGGCTTTCCCCACCAACAGGTCAGCTCCTCTGTGTCAGAACAGTGCCTGCATACAGTAGGCATTTAATGATGGCTGCTGAATGAACCAGTGATTTACAGTCCAAAGTCTAATGCTTTGAGTTTGATCAAGACGAACATCTATGAATGAAAGGGGGCTTGGGTCAAAGGTCATTCCCACCATTAGCAACCACTTGCCAAGGGACATTCATTCATTCATTCATTCATTCGAGGTGGTGTTTCACTTTTGTTGCCCAGGCTGGAGTGCAGTGGCGCCATCTTAGCTTACTGCAACTTCTCCCTCCCGGTTTCAAGCAATTCTCCTGCCTCAGCCTCCCAAGTAGCTGGGATTACAGGTGGCCACCACCATGCTCAGCTAATTTTGTATTTTCAGTAGAGATGGAGTTTCACCGTGTTGATCAGGCTGGTCTCAAAACTCCGACCTCAGGTGATCTGCCCACCTTGGTCTCCCAAAGTGCTGGGATTACAGGCATGAGCCACTGCGCCTGGCCTATTTCTTTTCAATTGTTAGTTTTTTTGAGATGGGGTCTGGTTCTGTCACCCAGGCTAGAGTGCAGTGCTGCAATCACAGCTTGTTGTAGCTTCAAACTCCTGGGGTCAGGCGATCCTCCTGCCTCAGCCTCGCGTAGCTGGGACTACAGGTGCACACCACCATGCCCAGCTAATTATTATTATTATTATTATTATTATTATTATTTAAAGACAGGTTCTTGCTTGTTGACCAGATTGGTTTTGAACTCCTGGTCTCAGGCAATCTTCCTGCCTGAGCCTCTCAAAGTGCTGCGATTCCCAGCGTGAGCCACCACGGCTGGCCAAGGACATGCATTTATGATCACAAATTAAACATAGTTTTTCTGCTTTCCTAATTGACATTCACCAAGGGAGATAAATAAAGAAGAGAAACTCACAGAGAAAAGCACAAAGATGGAGGAGGAAGAGAAAGAGGAGAGGTGGAGAAAGAGAATGGGGGGGGAGAGACAGAAAGAGAGAGAGAGAACACAGGAATAAAAGGGACAAAGGCTGGCTGTGGTGGCTCACGCCTGTAATCCCAGCACTATGGGAAACCGAGGCGGGCAGATAACGTGAGGTCAGGAGTTCAGAGACCAGCCTTGCCAATATGGCAAAACCCCATCTCTAATAAAAATACAAAAAATTAGCTGGCGTGGTGGCACACACCTGTAATCCCAGCTACTTGGGAGGCTGAGGCACGAGAATCACTTGAACCTGGGAGGTGGAGGTTGTAGTGAGCCGAGATCGTGCCACTCCACTCCAGCCTGGGAGACACTGCAAGGCTTTGTCTCAAAAAATAAATAAAATAAAAAGGGAGACAAAGAGACAGAAGGAAAAAGAGTCAGAGAGAGACGGATGACGGGTAATGAACCGTGTCCAACCTGTGTGTGAAGTCTGTCTTTTTCACTCTTGGCTAGGGGACCTTAGCAGGTCATGTCACCCTGTGGGCCTCCATTTCCTCATCTGGAAGGTGGGGTTAAGAGTATCTTTCCTCACAGGGCTGTTTTACATGTCGAGACACAATGCAAAGCTGATGCCAGGCACACAGAAGCCCTCAGCTAAAGGCAGCCCCAAATTAACTCAAGACATCCTAGTCCTGCCAGGACCATAGACCCTCCACATCCCCTCCCTGAGAGCAACCGAGAGAGGCTAGGTCCTGTCCCCCCTGAAGCGACCCCCAATCTGCCTCGGCCCAGCTGGCAAAGAGGTGTTGGGGACCTTCCCCTGTGAGGGCGGAGACAATTTCTGGCTTTTCTGAGCCACATGAGGCACAAATGGTGAGGGGGTCCCTGTGAAATAAGGCCACCTGTCAGTACAGAACACAGAGCCACCAGCTCTTCTCTCCAGCAAACAGTTTTGGTGCAGTGTTCATGGGGTTCCCCACCCTTCCCCTTTAGCTCAGAGAAGCAACCCCTAATCCTGTTTGTTGTGGGAGGCTATGAATGGCAGAATCTGAGGACACTGACATCCTCAGATGTGAGGATGAGACACAGCTGAATTCTGACTCTAAATTGCTGTGCACAGCTCTGAGACTCAGTTTGTTCATCTGTAAAATGGGGATATTAAAGGCCCTAGCTCAGATTTTTACTTTTACTATTAAGGAATCCCAGGCTGATCCCCAGGGAAGTAGCCAGAACAGGGCGGCACAGAGGCAGTGGCTGATCACCCATCATGATTCCACAAGGCTGCCCAAAGCAGCTCTGGCTCAGGAAGGTCCAGGTAAGAGGCCTGTCTAGGGGCATGGGAGCCATGTCGATACCTTGGAGGCTCCAGGACAAGAGCAGAGATAGGTTGTGTTGATGGAGGTTTGTTTTGTAGCAGTTAGAAGTGAGTTGGATCTCAATTTTGGCACAGAATTTCCAGTAAACCTGCATTTGCAGTCCTTGGGTATGGACAGGCACTCACACCTCCAAGGCTGTTAGGGGGTAGGCTCACCTTGATGCCCAGCCAGTACCCCAATCCTCCTTCCTTAGAGAGGCTTGGTCTCCTAGAGCAGAGCTCTCAACCTCAGTACTACTGACATTTTGGGTTGGGTAACTGGGTGTGATGGGGGCTGAGCCAGACACGGACTAGTTACCTGCTAAACTATCACCTCCTCTGAGGGGCTTTCTAGCCACAGTGACTGCAAAAGTCACTGGCAAGATTCTCCCAGTCTCAGCTTGGGGAGAAAATCCTTAGGGGTCAGTGGATAGAATTCAAGGAGTCCATGAATTTAGACAGAAAATAATTATGCTTTTACTTCCTCTCATTTTCACTGGAAGTGGGCATTTTCTTCCATGGTGATCGGAGGTGGCAAACCATAGAATCAGTGACCCCCATCACTGACACAAATCACATATAGTTCACCATAAAAAGTCTTTTAAGCTTAATACTCTCATGAAATTACAAGACTTATCCAACCCATCACTGGGTCTTATTGTTGATGTGTTATAAAGAATCAGATCTCTTAAATGACATCACAAGTCCTTAAAAAAATATTCTGGGCTGGTCACAGTGGCTCATGCCTGTAATCCCAGCAACTCTGGAGGGTGAGGTGTGAGGAATCACTTGAGACCAGGAGCTTGAGGCTAGCCTGGGCAACGTAGTGAGACCATGTCTCTTCCAAAAAGTTACGATTAGCCGGGTGTGATGGTGTGTGCCTGTAGCCCCACCTACTCAGGAGGCTGAGGTGGGAGGATCGCTTGGGACCAGGAGTTTGAGGCTGCAGTGAGCTATGACTGCACCACTGCACTCCAGCTTAGGACACAGAGCAAAGCCTCAAAAAACTGGGATTATGAGTTTTTGGGAAGAGCGCTATGTAGGCATAAAATCAAGGTTATATAATATCCCATCCCTGGGGATACTAATCTCCATCACTTGGTTAAAGTGGTATCTGTCTGTTCCCCCACTATAAAACTATTTCCCGTTTTCCTCCTCTATTCTTCAGAAATGAGTCACTAAGTCCAGCCCACCTTCAGAGAAGGGGAGATTAGTGCGTTCTTTGGGGCAGCGGGGAGCGAAGTCTCCATACTTTAAATGGAATTGTTTCAAAAGAAAGATCTGCCTGTTTTTCATTTATCTTGTGTATTTAACAATAAAATAAAAGCGATCATTTATTTACTTATATGTTTATTTAAGAGATGGGGTCTTGCCATTGCCCAGGCTGGAGTGCAGTGGCAGGATCATAGCTCCCTTGCAGCCCAGAACTCCTGGGCTCAAGCAATCCTCCCGCCTCAGCCTCCCAAGTAGCTAGGACCACAGGCATGGGCCACCACACCTGGCTAATTAAGAAAAAAAAATTGAAAGATGAGTCTTGCTATGCTTCCCAGGCTGATCTCAAACTCCTTGTCTCAAACAATCTTCCCACTTAGGTTTCCCGAGTAGCTGGGATTACAGGTGTGAGCCACCATGCCCGGCCATTTATTATTGATATATCAGTCAACCTAATTAGTTACTTATTTTAGTGGGGACTCTCTGGACCGATTATGCAAGATAAGGACACCCAGGACCCTGTTTGCCCAAGAAATGTTCATTCTCCTCCCTTTCTCCCTGCCTCCTGGTCCAGGAATGACCCCAGATCTTCTTTTTTCCCCCCTCAACATTTAGCAAGACAAGTTTAAATATTTTTCCTGATTATAAAAGTAAATTGTTGGCTGGTTGTCGGGCTCATGCCTGTAATCCCAGCACTTTGGGAAGCCAAGGTGGGTAGATCACTTGAGCTCAGGAGTTCAAGACCAGCCTGGCCAATAGGATGAAACCCTGTTTTTGCCAAAAGTACAAACAATTAGCTGGGTCTGGTGGTGCATGCCTGTAGCCCAAGCTACTTGGGAGGCTGAGGCAGGAGAATCGCTTCAACTCAAGAGGTGGAGGTTGCAGTGAGCTGAGATTGCGCCACTGCACTCCAGTCTGGGCAGCAGAATGAGACTCTGTCTCAAAAAAGTAAATTTTGCTTATCTTAGAGAAATGTGAAGATACAGAGAACTATTAAGAAAATTAAGATTCCCAAATCCCACTACCCTAAGGCCAGCTCGATACAGTGTCTTCCAGTTTTTTTTCTTAAGATTTTCATAGTTGTACATTTGAGATCACAAGGTTTACCTTGCCTTGATTCCTTTTTGAAAACTCATTTTCCCCTCTCATCATTTTTTCTTTTCTAGACAGGATCTTGCCCTGTTACCCAGGCTGGAGTGCAGTGGTATGATCACAGCTCACTGCAACCTCTGTCTCCTGGGCTTAATCAATTCTCCTGCCTCAGCCTCTTGAGTAGCTGGGATTACAGGTGCCCGCCACCATGCCCAGCTAATTTTTGTATTTTTAGTGGTGATGGGGTTTCTTCATGTTGGCCAGGCTGGTCTCAAACTCTTAACCTCAGGTGATCTGCCCACCACAGCCCCCCAAAGTGCTGTGATTACAGGTATGAGCCACCACCCCCTGGCCCCCTTGATCCCTGTTGAAAAACCCATTGCTCCCACTCATCATTTTTTTTTTTTTTGACAGGGTCTCACTCTGTTGCCCAGGCTGGAGTGCAGTGACGTGATCACAACTTAATTCCACCTCTGACTCCAGGGCTCAAGAGACCCTCCTGTCCCAGTCTCCTGAGTAGCTGGGACTACAGATGTGCACCACTATGCCTTTTTTTTTTTTTTTTTTTTTTTGTAGGGATGGGTTTTCACTATGTTGACCATGGCTGGCCTCAAACTCCTGGGCTCAAGTGATCCACCTGCCTCAGACACCCAAATTGCTGGGATTACCGGCATGAACCAGTGAGCCCAGCCCCCACACCAACTCATCATTATATGGGGAGCCTTTCCCCCATATCCTCAATATCCTCGGAGCAGATGATTTCTAATGATGACATAATATGCCATCATACGGAACGACCACACGGCATTTAACTGATCTCCTATTGCCAGACTTTCAGTTGCTTCTAGTTCTGTTCTAATTTTGTAAATAACTCTGGGAAGCATACCCTGATATAAACCTTTGACAGCATCACTGATTCGTTGAGCTTAGGATTTCTTCAAAAGGCATTTAAACCAGGAAGCCAAGGGAGAGAAACAAGAAACGAATAAAAAATCTGGAAGGGAATCAGGCATGTCCTGTAGGTGAGCTGCCACTGTTCTCCATGCTGGCAATGCTCTTTCCAAAACATCTGCCTGGCTCCCTCCTCCTCTGCTCAAACATCACCTCCTCTGAGGAGCCCTCCCGGATTGCCTGACCTAGACTAGGGAACCACCCATCACTTGTTCTCTTGTGCAACGTCCCTTCCTATTGGGCTTTCCATAGTACACACGCATTTGCTTAGTGTCTCCTGTTTTCTGGGTGGTTTATTATTTATCATGTTTGCATCTGCCTCTCCCACCAGGGTGGAGATTTTAGTCTGTCTTCTTCGTCACAGTGTCTCTAATCATCTAACCATTATTGAGCACACAGTAGGTGCTCAATAAATAATTACTGGATAAGTGAAAGGATTTTAAGAGAAGAAATGTGGTGCTAGGGACTTACAAAGGGCTGTCTAGCCAGGTGGGCAGCCCCTGTGGCGCATCTGTGTCCGTGGATTCTGAAACACTTGGAGCGACTGTGTCTGGACTCTGTGGATTTCATCTACTAGCTCGTTCGGAGCTGGGCAAAGGGAGTTGGCTGGCAAGGCCACACCCACTGGCTTTGGCCCCAGCACCAGTCATGGAGGATAAAGATCCCAGACACCCTGCTTGCCTATGGCCCATCAGTGAGGCGACTTCTAGGACACACCTGGGCAACTGATGTCTTTCTAAGGACAACTGATATCGTTCTAAGAAGAGCAGAAGAGACACAGACACACGAAGGGAGGATGCTAATTTTTTTTTTTTTCCTATGAGAAGGAGTCTCGCTCTGTCACCCAGAGTGGAGTGCAGTGGCATGATCTTGGCTCACTGCAACCTCCACCTCCCAGGTTGTAGCCCTTGGCAGGGCTAGCCCAAGGGAGATGGCTGGGCACCAGGGCAGAGCCCAACAGTGCCTCAACGGAGCAGCTGTGTCCTCCTCAGCAGAAAGTCAAAGATGGGCACCTCAGCCCCTGCACCCTGGTGCTGGCAGAGCTGCTGGTTGTTCTGGGGTGGAGAGAGGGGTTATCTTACTTTGGGAAGCCTCAGACAAGAGTTCACGTGCAAGTAGTTTATTTAGGAGGTGTTATAAACGGAATTGTGTCCTCCTGCTTTGCACACAAGAAAGTTTAAGTCCTAACCCCGGGTACCTCAGACTGTGACTTGATTTGGAAATAGGGTAATTAATTGCAGACGTAATTAGTTAAAATTAGGTTGGAGTGGGGTAGGAAGGTTCTGATCCAATATTAACTGATGTCCTTCTGAGAAGAGAAGAGACACAGATGCATGAAGGGAGGATGCTATTTTGGTTTTTTTGGGGGGGAAGGAGTATCATTCTGTCTCCCAGGTTAGAGGGCAGTGGCATGAGCTTGGCTCACCGCAACCTCCACCTCCCAGGTTTAAGTGATTCTCCTGCCTCAGCTTCCCAAGTAGCTGGGATTACAGGAGCCCGCCCACTACGCCTGACTAATTTTTGTATTTTTAATAGAGAGATGGGGTTTCACCATGTTGGTCGGGCTGGTCTCACACTCCTGACCTCAAGTGATCCACCTGCCTCGGCCTCCAAAAGCGCTGGGATTACAGGTGAGAGCCACCGTGCCTGGCCTGGGAAGATGCTATCTGATGACAGAAGACTCGAGTGGAGAATGAAGATTCTGGAAACCAAGGAATCCTAAAGATTGTGGGAAACCAGCAGAAGCCAGCAAGAGGCAAAGAAGGGTCCTCCCTCAGAGCCAGAGGGCCGTGTTGTCAGCTCTGCTGACATCTTGAGGTTGAATTTCTGGCTTCCAGAACTGGCAGACCATAAATTCCTATTGTTTTAAGCAACCCAGTCTGTGGTGCTTCATGAGAGCAGCCCCAGGAAATGAATCTAGTTCATCCCAGGAAACACTGGACAGGAAGGGAAGGTGGCAAGTGGAGAGTGTATAAGTGACCAGGTTAACCCTGTGGGCGACCAGAGCCTGATCCCACTGGGGAGACACAGGGCAGAGCAAAACACCTGATGGGGAGGGAGCTGGGGTATTGATCCACTGACTTCTCCAGGCACTGGCTGGGGGCTGCTCCTAGGGGTTGTTCATGCAGGCCAAGTGGTCACAGCAGCCCCAGAGAGAGGCAGAGAGTGACAGGTGGCTGCAGTGTAAGGCACCCCTGTCCTCAAGGAACCTCCGTCTTCTGGCCAGGGTTTCCAGACAGAAGCCCTGCTGACATATGGGCCTGGATCATTCTCTATGGTGGGGCGGGGGTGGGGGTTGCTGTGCATTCTAGAATGTTGAGCATCACCTCTGGCTTCACCCACTTGATGCCAATAGCATCCTCCTTCCCACTCAGTTTTGACAACCAAAAATGTCTGCAGACACTGCAGAGTGTCCCCTGGGGGCAGAAATCATCCCCAGGTGAGAAGCTGTACTCTAGGTTCACATTAGGACCAAATCATTGCATAGGCTGCTACCCAAGGGACAAAGGTGGGATGTGAATGTGTGGAAAGTGCTAGAAGGCTATTCTGAGTTAGTGGTTAATAGCAGGGCCAGGGTGGGGAATAAAGTAAGACCCCCACACCTCACTCCACATCCTCAGGCACTGCTGGAGTTGTTATGATGAAAAATTCATGCATGTTTCTAAAAGGAACACCATTCAGGCTAGGGAATCTGGTTTACATGGAGATCACCCTGGGCCAGGATAAGTTTTTTTTTTTTTTTTTTTTTAAGACAGAGTCTCACTCTGTTGCCCAGGCTGGAGTGCAAATTTTTTTGTGTGTGAAAAATCAGACCTTGGCGATGACCTTGAGCAGCAGGATATAAATAACTCCCACAAGCCTAGCGTTCCATTATTGGAACATGCCAATAATGGAACACTAGGCATAAGTAGGTTGTTAGGGAATATACACTAGGACCAAAAGGAAAGTTCAGCTTCTCTATGTACAGGAGGAAGCCAGGTATTGCTCCCTGGGCAGGTGAACCCCTGGCCTAAACTTAAATGGTAATTTCAGCCCTTAGGGCAGACAAAGAGGAGACCTCCAGGAGTCAACAGAGCTGTGTGTGTGGAGTGGTGGCCCCAGGGGGTTCTATGGGGTCACTACATTTGTGGCATCTTGCATTTGATCCTGAATCCTTGGCTCTGCCCCACTCCAGCTGCTAATGGGTGACCTGCTTGGGGACTGCTCACCTGCATAGCAGGTGAGGGAAGGTGTACTGTGGTGAGGATGGGGGAGGGATGGTTCAAAACTTGCACACCTAGATATCTATCCAAATTATAAACGCACATAGGCTGAGTGTGGTGGCTCACACCTATAATCCTAGCACTTTGGGAAGGCTGAGGCAGGAGAACTGCTTGAGGCCAGGAGTCTGAGATCAGCTTGGGCAACATAGTGAGAACCCATCTCTATAAAAATTAAAAAATTAGCTAGGCATGGTCGTATGCGCCTGTGGTCCCAGCTACTAAGGAGGCTGAGGTGGGAGGATCACCTGAGCCCAGGAGTTCAAGGCTGCAGTGAGCTATGATTGCACCACTGCACTCCAGCCTGGGTGACAGAGGGAGACCCTGTCTCTAAAAAAAAACAAAACAAAAAAACCTCCCCCAAAACTCAAATTATAAACACATTTAGTCTCTGACCCTGCAATCCCACTTCTGGGAATGGACACCCTCCAACCCACAGTTACACAACAGAACACCACGCAGCCACACAAAAGAATAAAGACGGCCAGGCCCGATGGCTCACACCTGTAATCCCAGCACTTTGGGAGGTGGAGGCGGGTGGATCGCCTGAGCCTGGGATTTCCGGAGCAGCCTGGCAGCATGAAAAACCGTGTCTCTACCAAAAAATACAAAAATTAGCTGGGCGTACTGGTGTGCACCCGTGAAGAGACTGTCCATGTTTTGCAACAGAAAGGTCTCTACAATGTGTGGTTATGAGAAAAAAGAATCACAGAATTAAACAGCATGTGTAGACTGCTACTCCTTGGGGTAAGAAAGAGGAGGAGGATGTCAATTTAATTATACTTATAATTATAATTGCATAAACAAACATTGGAAGGATATGCTGAGGAACTAAAGGGGTTGGATATTGGGGGGACAGGAAATAGAATGGAAGTGGGGCAGGTGGAGATACACATCTTTCCAGAAACATCCCTAACATTTTTAAGATCTAGGGCAAGAGTACAAAAAGAGACTGCATACTATGGGGAAATATTTAAAAGGTAACTAAATAAAGCATGCTTGCCGGGCGCGGTGGCTCACGCCTGTAATCCCAGCACTTTGGGAGGCCGAGGCGGGTGGATCACAAGGTCAGGAGTTCGAGACCAGCCTGGCCAACATGGTGCAACCCCGTCTCTACTAAAAATACAAAAATTAGCCGGTCATGGTGGTACATGCCTGTAGTCTCATGGTGGTACATGCCTGTAGTCCCAGCTACTCAGGAGGCTGAGACAGGAGAATCGCTTGAACCCAGTGGGTGGAGGTTGCCGAGTGGTTGAGCCGAGATTGTGCCACTGCTCTCCAGCCTGGGTGACAGAGCAAGACTCCGTCTCAAAAATAAAAAATAAATAAAACATCCTTTTATTCTTTCACTTCACAAACATATGTTCCTTTACACTCTGGAAGGTCAGGGTGGAATTTAGAAACCAGATATCTGCATTGGGTCAAGGTGTAGGGAGAGCCAGCCCTGTCTCCTTCTCTTCCTAGTTACAGCTCTGTCTTGCCAGAGGGCCTCCATACACGTGTGTGGGCACTCTAGCTTGTACGTCCAAGCTCCAGCCACATCTGTGCCAACAGCCGACCCTCAGATGTCCCTGGGTTACGAACAGACCCACATGGGAATCTCATGCAAGTTCATGGAATCTGGGCTTGGGCAGGGAATTCCGGGATCCCGGTGACTCAAAACATGGTCTAGAAAGTGGGGCACAAGCTCTTGGTAGACACGTCCCCTTGGCTCCAGGAACTTCTCATCCCATGGGAGTGGCACGGCTGGAGGAGGGCCGGGTGAGCCTCAGGGCAGGGCCCCCTTGCCTATGTCCAAGATATTACTCTATCTTTTTTTTTCTTTTTTTCTTTTTATTTTAAAGACGGGGTTTCACCATGTTGGTCAGGCTGGTCTTGAACTCCCGACCTCAGGTGATCCGCCCGCCTTGGCCTCCAAAGTGCTTGGATTACAGGCATGAGCCACCATGCCCGGCCTACTCTATTTTTTATCTACGTTGATTTTTGGATCACATAACCTTTCCATATTAAAACATCTAAAATTATATCTAGACACTTGCATGATGAAAAATGACGTCACATCTGGGGGCCCTCCAGACTTCCAGGCCCTAGAGTTAAGGGTTCTGCTTATGAGTCCCTGTCATCTTCAAAAGCCTGGGCCTCGGGACAGCTTCACTGGGGCTGTGTTGTCCCTGGGCTGCCCTTCCAAGGTCAGCGTCCCTCCACTGCAGCCTTGGGGTCTCACTGGTCCCAGGAGGCCACCTCCCCAAAACTCCGACTGTCCACACACGCCGCCCCAGCATCACTTACATTGTAGAGGAGATCAGTCCATCCTTCCATGGTTATGCACTGGAAAACTGTCAGCACTGCGAACAGAATGTTGTCGAACTGAGTGATCCCGTTGTTGGGCCCTTCCCAGTAGGGCTGACATTTGGTCCCATTGGGGCAGGTGCGGGCGGGTTCTTCTGTCCCACATGGAGCCGGAGACTCACCCTGAATGTCATCTATGAAAGAGAAGGGGGGAAAAGTCAGAGGAAGGAGCAGGGAACACCAGCTCTGAGGTATAGGGACCAGTGACTCTACGATGCTGTTGGATCAGCCTTCAAAGAAATCTATGTTTGGCTTTGAGGGTCTATTAATTGTTTTCTATTGATTAATTTCTTCTCTAAGCTTTACTCCGTTTCTCTTTCTGTTTTCCATGAGTTTTCTTTTCTTTCTTTCTTTTTTTGCTATTCTTTTCCCAAACCTTTGAGATGGATGGATTAACTGACTTTAAGGCTATAAATTGCCTTTAAGTGTGGCTTTACCTGCATCTCATAAATCTTGTCATGCATTATCTTTATTGTTCAAGTCATCTTTCCACCATTATTTCTTCTTTGACCTATGGGTAACTTAGATGTATTTCTTTTTAAAATAACTTGTTAGGTATATATATATGAAAACAGAGGAAGAGAGGGAGAGAGAGGAAGAGAAGGAGTGGGAGGAGGGGGGAGGGAGGGGGAGGCGGGGGGAGACAGAGAGAGACAGAGGTATAGAATCGTATAATGATTCACCATGTCCCTATCACCAATTTAGACACTTGTCTACTTACTTCCAGCCAATCTTGTTTCATCTACATCTCCTCCAAATGCTTTGCCTTGCCACCAAACTATTTTTTTTTTCTTTTTTTTTTTTTTTTGAGGCAAAGTCTCATTCTGTCACCCAGGCTCGAGTGTAATGGTGCAATCTCAGCTCACTGCAACCTCCGACTCCCCAGTTCAAGAGATTCTCCTGCCTCAGCTTCCTGAGTAGCTAAGATTACAGGCGCCCACCAACACACCTGGCTAATTTTTGTATTTTTAGTAGAGACAGCGTTTCACCATGTTGGCCAGGCTGGTCTCGAACTCCTGACCTCAGGTAATCTGCCCACCTCGACCTCCCAAAGTGCTGGGATTACAGGCATGAGCCACTGCACCCAGCCTGGAATATTTTTAAAGAGAAGCTCAGACTTCGCATTATTTCATCCATAAATGAGATGTGTGTCTCTTAATCTGCAAACACTTTCAGAGTCCTCTTTTTGTTACTGATTTCCAGCTTTACTGCATTGTGGCCAGAGAACATGTTTTGTATTTTTTCAGCTTTGTGAACTCTGTTGAGACAAACTTTACGGTCCATAATATAGTCAGTTTTAGTAAATGTGCTACGTGCATAGTGCAGCTGGTAAGGGCAGCAATTCTTCCGACATCCATTAGGACGGATTTGTCAAGTGCGCTGTGTTATTGTCCTGTAAGGCTTGCTGATTTTTCTTTTTCTTCTTCTTGGGATGTACTGGGCTCAGAGAGCTGTTCAGGGGGTGAGGGACACCAGTACACACAGTTCCTACCCTTGCCTAAGGGTAAGGAACAGGAGCTGAGCTTTCTCCCCAAATAGCAGGAGGCAGACTGTGAAAATGCCACAAGGAGAGAGAAACATGCCAACAGACACCCCTTGGGCTGGAAACCAAAGGCAGCTTCCTGGGAGGTGGCAGTCGGGCTGCACGCTAAAGGTCAGTCCTGCCTCCCTGCCCCTTCCTAAGGTGCTGACGGGGTGCGGAGGCAGGGAAGCTCACGTCCTGGGAGCGTCCTCACTTTACCAGCACAGCGGGTCTGAGAGGACCTTATTTTGTGAGTGATGCTTCTGAAGGTTTTCAAAGACGACTGTGGCCTTGTTGGACAAGAAAACAAACAGCTGAGTGTGTGTAAACTCAAGCTTCCTACTCAACAAAAATGTCTCTCGATGTATGTGCTACAGACTTCGCAGCGCCGATTCTCTGCTCCCCTGACTGTGCACGCAGCAGAGGGAAACAGCCCAGTGCTGAGTGAATGAATTTCGGCCTTTCAAGCTCTGGCTGAATACAAACTCCAAGTCTAGCCTCGCCATGAACTGGAGTGGTGGGAAACACCTTCCTCACTTGTGCTGGACCTGGTACACGAACTGCTATCGAATAAATACAGGTTGGAAGGCAAAAATCTTCTAAACATAAGGCTCAGAGCAGAGAGCTACATAAATCCATGGGCTCCTATAACAAATGACAACTACTGTTGGGGACAGCACCTCTGCCTGTCATCTTCCCTGTCTCCACCCCAGGTCCAAGTCTGGCTCAATTCCCAACCGCCCTGTAGCCTCTCGTGTAGCCCAGTTAACCAGCCCCAGCCTCAGCCTCTCCCTCCCTCCCTTCTTCCCTCCCTCCTTTTCTTTCCTTCCCTCCTTCCCTCCCTCCCTCTCTCCCTCCCTCTCTTCCTCCCTCCCTCCCTCCCTCCCTCCTTCTCTTCCTCCCTCTTCCTTCCTCCCTCCCTCTCTCCCTCCCTCCCTTCCTTCCTCCCTCTCTCCCTCCCTCTCTTCCTCCCTCCCTCCTTCTCTTCCTCCCTCTCTTCCTTCCTCCCTCCCTCCCTTCCTTCCCTCTGTCCCTCCCTCCCTTCCTTCCTCCCTCCCTCTCTCCCTCCCTCTCTTCCTTCCTTCTTCCCTCCCTCCCTTCTTCTCTTTCTTTCTCCCTCCCTCCCTCCCTCCCTTCCTCCCTTCCTTTTTTTTCAGTGTCTCACTTTGTCACCCAGGCTGGAGTGCAGGCATGACCACAGCTCACTGCAACCTTGCTGCCTCCAGCTCCTGGGCTCAAGAGATCCTTCTTCCTCAGCCTCCTGAGTAGCCAGGACTACAGGTATGTACCCCCACTCCTGGCTAATTTACTAATTTTTATTTTAGTAGAGACAGGGTCTTGCTATGTTGCCCAGGCTGGTCTTGAACTCCTAGCCTCAACGGATCCTCCCACCTGGGCCTCTCAAAGGGCTGGGATTACAGGTGTGAGCCACCACACCCGGCCCCTTTCAGGCATACAATAGCTACTGAATTTCCCTATTTAGGGGGGCGTGGGTATCATCACACATTAGCCTTCACTGTTAAAAATGGCTGCAAATGAGGGGTCTTGTTTCCTCTATTTTAGAAGCTCTTAGAAAGCAGGAAGCCTTCCACTTCATCTTTGCTTCCTTCTGAGCGATTGGCACGGTGCTGGGCGCACAGGAACTGGGCTCCCGACGCGGAGGAACGCTACCGAAAACGGTCTATCTTTAGCAGCGCTGCAATCCCCCTCAACCCCCCAACCACCGACACGAAACACTCTGAGCACTGCTTCTAGAAAAACAACCGTCCAGAGTGTCTGAGGAATTTGGTTATAAATACATTTTAAAATTAACCCGCTGCCTGGGTGTCTGTATATATCTGTCTCTTACTCACACGTCTTATATTTTTAATCGTGAGCTAGCTTTTCAGTTTTTCTCCTAAATCGAGGCTTCCTCCCCTCTGGTGGCACCGCCCACTTCTGTCCCCTCAAAAGCCCACTCGGACCTAAGCCAACCCCATGGCTTCTTCTCCTTTAGGTAGTCTTGGGTAGAAAAAATAAAATAAAACCTCACAAAAACCTAGGATCCAGGAGTCCTGGTTTCTCTGCTCACGGCTGATTTTTCCAAGGGACCCTGCTTGTGCGTGCTTGCGTTCTCTCTCTCTCTCTCTCTCTCTCTCTCTCTCTCTCTCTCTCTCTGTCTCTCTCTCGAATTTCCGCCTGGGTGACGAGGCCAGAAGCAGAAATAGCTCTGCCTCAATTAACACCTTCTTCATCGGGGAAAGAAATAATTAGGACATTCCATATTGAGCAAACTTCACAAGCCCAGGAGAAAAGGAGACAGGAGGAGCGAGAGAAAAAGAGGAAAAACCACAACACAGACTAAAGCAAAACCTCCAGCCACTGCAAATAAACCTTCCCAATGGGTTTCCCTCCCCCTGGGGAGGAGTGGGGAAGGAGGGCCTGGGGGTGCCTCTGAGGATCCACTTGGGGGTCACTGGGTGGGGAGAGTGAGTGGAAATCCACTCCCGGACAGAATCTTCTGTGGCTGCCTTTCCCAAGTAAGAGGCCTGAAACCTCTTTCTCTGCCCACCCGGGTCCTCCTCCGGGCTTCTTAATTCAGTCTATCCACTCCCTCAACGCACAGCTCCCGTGCCCCAGATCCTCAGAACCAGCGTTGCCATCAGTCTGCCTGCAGACAGCCAGGGGTCCAAATGCTGAAATACCGAAGGCATCCCTTCCTACTTGATTCCATTTCATTTCGGGGCTTTAGAGAGCAAGCGGCTACAGTTTGGACAGGCAAAGATTTAACTGAAAATGTGTCCAAGGGCGACTTGGTCCCTGAGTGTGGACCACGGTGGACGCACTGCTTCCACACTGCTGGTTCAGAACTCAGTCCCAGGAGTGTGTCTCTGGCCTGCCTGGGTTTTCCCCCTGCTCACCCCACCCCCAGATCTTACCCACCAGACCCAGACACTGAAGGGTTAATGTGGGCACAGTCAGGGAGGGGCAGGATGCTGCTGAGTGCTGGGTTCTGACTGGTTGGTGCCAGGACTCCCAATTGGAGTACCTGGCACATCCTGGGGACTGGCAGAGACCAGGAGGACTCAACAGGTACTCTCATCTTCTACAAGGTAACACTCACAGTGCACTTAGGCAATAACCCTTTCCTGGCCAAATTCTCCCACTTCTTGCTTGCTTTAAAAGTCAGGACTGGCTGAGGTCTGCCAGAAAGAAGCCAGTGTATAAATACCCCAGCTCCCTTGCCTCTTGGCTGGGACAGTTCTGAGGTGTGTGCTCCTTTTTTAATTTCTTTCTTTTTTTTTTTAATTTGAGATGGAGTTTCGCTCTTTTTGCCCAGGCTGGAGTGCAATGGTGTGATCTTGGCTCACCGCAGCCTCTGTCTCCTGGGTTTAAGCGATTCTCCTGCCTCAGCCTCGCAAGTACCTGGGATTACAGGCATGCGCTGCCACACCTGGCTAATTTTTGTATTTTTAGTAGAGATGGGGTTTATGTTGGTCAGGCTGCTCTCAAACTCCTGACCTCAGGTGATCCACCCACCTCAGCTTCCCAAAGTGTTGGGATTACAGGCATGAGCCACCACACCCAGCCTCTTTAAAATCTTTTTTTGAGCTGGAGTCTCACTGTCATCCAGGCTGGAGTGCAATGGGGCAATCTCAGCTCACTGCAACCTCCACCTCCTGGGTTCAAGGGATTCTCCTGCCTCAGTCTCCCGAGTAGCTGGGATTACAGGCATGTGCCACCACACCTGACTAATTTTTGTATTTTTAGTAGAGACAGGGTTTCACCATGCTGTCCAGGCTGGTCTTGAACTCCTGACCTCGTGATCCACCCACCTCAGCCTCTCAAAGTGCTGGGATTACAGGCGTGACCACCACGCCCAGCTAGGTGTATGTTCTCTGCTGTCTCCCAGAGCTGCCCAGAAGGGTCCAATCCCAGTTGCGGTGATAACCTGCTTGATAACACACCTTTTAACAGACCCCTTCCTTTTTCTGTCTCACTTCCTCATTCTCCCAATGGTCCTTCCTGAGATTGTTCCCGGATAAACTCTTTCTCTGCTGGGTTACCTTCTGTGGAACCCCAACCCACAGCTAAGATCTCAGAGGCTATTTCACCCGCTGCCTCTCCTGCAGTGCTCTCTGAAGGAGATGGTCCTACAGCTACCAGGAGAAAGACGCAGGCCTCTGCACAACCCTCCCCAGAGCTTGTCCCTGAAGGAGAAAACTGGAAAAACACATCGTGCTCTGTGGACCTACCTGTCCCCTCTTCAAAGCAGGTGGTATGAAATTTTCCCATATAAAATTCTAACCCTATGATTGCAAAAATAAGGATTGCAAAAAATAGGAGGAGGCCGATCTGCAGCAAAGGGATCATCGCCTTCATGATCGACTTCAGGACGACTTGTAAACCTGGGAGGACACAGAGAGAGGCCCCATAAGCCCATGAGCAAGCACCCCCAAACCCCGCCACCAAGATGCCAAGCTCTCTCCCAAATAAAGCAGGTGTGTCCCTGAGGAACCTCAAGCAGGCAGGAGCCTGGGGATGGGGCAATGGTGAAGGAAGCACCACGTGAGCCTGGTCCTTGTCATAGAACAGCCCTTCCTAGGTTTTTTTCCTTTGAGACAGGGTCTTACTCTGCTGCCCAGGCTGGAGTACAGTGACACGATCATAGCTCACTGCAGCCTCAATCTCCTGAGCTCGAGCGATCTTCCTGACTCAGTCCCTGGAGTAGCTAGGACTACAGGCATGCACCATCACGCATGGCTAAGTTTTAAAACTTTTTTGTAGAGATGGGGGTCTTGCTATGGCTGGTCTGAAACCTCTGGCCTCCAAGCGCTCAAACTCCTCAGCCTCCTAAAGTGCTAGGATTATAGGTGTGAGCCACCATGCCTGGCCCCAATTCTTTCTCTCTCTCTTTTTTTTTAAAAAGCACTTTTAACTATAAAGTATTTATTTATTTATTTTAATTAGCCAGGCATGAGAGTTCATGCGTGTAGTCCTAGCTACTCCAGGGACTGAGGGAGGAGGATGGCTTGAGCCCAGGAGACTGAGTGAGCTATGACTGTGTCACGGCACTCCAGCCTGAGCAGCAGAGTAAGGCCCTGTCTCCAAGAAATATATACATATTTTATAGACACAGGGTCTCACTATATTGCCCAAGCTGGTCTTGAACTCTGGACCTCAAGCGAGCCTCCCGCCTCTGCCTCCCAAAGTGTTGGGATTACAGGCGTGAGCCCCCGAGTCCAGCCAACTTTAAAGTATTTAATAAAGGTATTTTATGGAACATATGCTGTTCTATTTGATGATCTTTTGGCAAGAAAAGGGTGGAAATGTATTGCTTTTGGAGCCGTGGGTGTTGGGCAACTGGCACCCAGAAGAGGGAGCCGTTTTCTTATTTTTTTTTCTTTTCTGCCAAGAGGGGGCTTCTTTTCCTAATTCATACAAGGGCGCCATACAGGCTGGCTGCAGCTTCCAGTAGGAAAGCAGTCAGTGGTCCCAATTTCAGCCCTGAGGAACCAGACTCTACGTTATTTCACTGGCTTCTACTGACAAACCCCTGAGGCGGCCATATGTGAAAAGTCACTCCCATTTTACAGACGTGGGAATCAAGGCTGAGAGAGACGCTATGATTCATCCAAGTGTATGAGAAATGGCAGAAGAGGCCAGGCGTGGTGGCTCATGCCTGTTATCCCAGCACTTTGGGAGGCTGAGGAGGGCGGATCACCAGAGGCCAGGAGTTTGAGACCAGCCTGGCCAACATGGTGAAACCCCATCTCTACTAGAAATACAAAAAATTAGCCAGGTGTGGTAGCTCATGCCTATAATCCCAGCACTTTGGGAAGCTGAGGAGGGTGGATTACCTGAGGTCAGGAATTCGAGACCAGCCTGGCCAACATGGTGAAACCCCATCTCTACTAGAAATACAAAAAATTAGCTGGGCATGGTGGTAGGTGCCTGTAATCCCGGCTACTTGGGAGGCTGAGGCAGGAGAATCTCTTCAACCCAGGAGGCAGAGGTTGCAGTGAGCCAAGATTGTGCCATTGCACTCCAGCCTGGGTGACAGAGCAAGATTCCATCTTAAAAAAAAAAAAAAAAAGAAAGAAAAAGAAATGGCAGAACTAGGATTTGAACCCTGTCGATCTGACACGAAGTCCTGTGTTTGCCCACGTGTTGATGTTGCTTTCTGTGCTCAGAGCAACCCAATTCGGAAAGATGGCAGTGAATCAAGAGAGGGAACAGTCCCCAAAGGGACAGAGTGGGATGGAAGACACATCCAAGTGGGCATCTGAAGACCTGAATGCGGGGGGATTGCTGTCAATCAGGGACCCCATGGAAGCTCTTATCCTACCAAGTTCAGCCTCCAGTAGCCTCTCATCTAACAAATGGTTCATTCATGGTGGCTGAATGACTCTGGGCTTCAAATCCTTTTGGGAGAGGAAGCGGTTAAGTTGATAATACTGAAATTCGCATCCTACACTAAAAATTTCACTGTTGTAAGACTCCAAGAATGTTCATCATAATGACAGCTGGCCAGGTGTGGTGGCTCACACCTGTAATACTGGCACTTTGGGAGGCTGAGATGGGTGGATCACTTGAGCCCAGGAGTTTGAGACCAGCCTGAGCAGCAAGGCGAAACTCCATCTCTACAAAATATGTGAAAATAATTAGCTGGGCATGGTGATCTGTGCCTGGAGTCCCAGCTATTTGGGATGCTGAGATGGGAGGACTGCTTGAGCCTGGGGAGGCAGAGGCTGCACTGAGCTGTGATTACACATGGCACTCCAGCCTGGGTGTCAGAGGAAGACCCTTAGTATTTCTATGCCCATCATTGGCTTTTTTCTTTCTTTTTTTTTTTGAGATGGGCTTGCTCTGTCACCCAGGTTGGAGTACAGTGGCATGATCATGGCTCACTGCAGCCTCGACCTCCTGGGCACAAATGAGCCTCCTGCCTCAGCCTCCCGAGTAGGTGGGATTACAGGCACATACCACCAAGCCTGGCTCCACTACCTTTTTTTTTTTTTTTCTTGAAGCTTTTAACTCAGGTCTGAATGATATCAACATCCTGTGTTTGTAAGCACTGTGCTATCTACTAGGAACATCTACGGTCAAAACGAAGGTTCAAACAGACAGCTTGGGGCTTTGCTTCTTGATTGGAGGAACATCCCATGGCTCCTGATGGGTGGTGGCCACAGTAAGAGAGGGAAACTGTCAGGACAGCTCGAGGGTCCGTGCCACTCCAAGGCCTTAGAAATGGAATGTGGGCAGTGTGGTGCTGGACTCTCTCGGTGTCCAGCCAAGATCCCATTTTCTCTCTGGTGTACCCGCCTCCAGCTGCCATGGATGCTGGTTGCTCATGCCTCCCAGCTGCCCCTCTTCTCAGTAGAGCTGCCCTTGGTGATCAAAAGTGACATCACCAGGGAGCGACTGTGTCTCTACCTCCCATCCCCAGTAGCTGACCAGAGAAGTGAGAGGCCAGCATCCTTGCTGCACATGGAAGGACAACTCCGGTGCCACACACACTCCAGCTGAAGCTGCAACCCTGCTCCATCCACTCCCCTGTCCGCCCTGCTGACCTCCCTGCTCCATCCACTCCCCTGTCCACCCTGCTGACCTCCCTGCTCCATCCATTCCCCTGTCCGCCCTGCTGACCTCCCTGCTCCATCCACTCCCCTGTCCGCCCTGCTGACCTCTCTGCTCCATCCATCCCCTGTCCACACTGCTGACCTCCCTGCTCCATCTACTCCCCTGACCACCCTGCTGACCCTGCTCCATCCATTCCCCTGTCCACCCTGCTGACCTTGTGCTGTCTCTCCTGAGAGCCATCCCCCAATAAAGCAGGTGCGTCTGAACACCCACCCTAAGTCTCTGCTTCAAGGGAATGACCTAGTCATCCGATTACTAGTGAGATGACTTTGAGCAAGTCAGGTCTCCATTCCAAGCCTCAGCTTCTCCATTTGTAAATAGATGCTGGAACAGTATCTCCCGCACAGGATTAAATGAGAGAGTTCATACACAGTGATGTGCCTGGTGTGTCATATGTGGTCATTAAACAGAGACTCTTGTCACTACTGTGTGTATATATATATATATATTTTTGGGAGGTAGACAGGGTCTCACTTTGTTGCCCAGGCTGAGTGCAGTGGCACCATCACAGCTCACTGCAGCTTCAAACTCACAGGCTCAAGCGATCCTCCCACCTCAGTCTCCCTCCTGTAGCTGAGGCTACTGGTGCACACCACCATGCCTGGCTAGTTTTCGTATTTCTTTTTAGAGACAGGGTCTCACTTTGTTGCCCAGGCTGGTCTTGAACTCCTGGCCTCAAGCAATGGTCCCACCTTGGCCTCCCAAAGTGCTGGGATTACAGGTGTGAGCCACTGCACCTGGCTCTTTTTACTATTAGATTTGGGATGGCTCTTAATTTAATATGACACGGGCATCTACTGGGATCTCACAGAGACCTTGGATAGAAGTGTCTTCTTTCTACAAAACGGCCCTGCTGGTGATCCTCTGGGAAATTTTTTTTTTTTTTTTTTTTCCCTGAGACGGAGTCTTACTCTGTTTCCCAGGCTGGAGCGCAGCTCACTGCAACCTTCGTCTCCCAGGTTCAAGCGATCCTCCTGCCTCAGCCTCCTGAGTAGCTGGGACTACAGGCACGTGCCACCATGCCCAGCTAATTTTTATATTTTTGGTAGAGATGGTGTTTCACCATGTTGGCAAGGCTGGTTTTGAACTCCTGACCTTGTAATCTGCCCTCCTCGGCCTCCCAAAGTGCTGGGATTACAGGCATGAGCCACCTCGACCGGCGGGAAATCCTACTCTTTAAACTTGGGTAGCAATGAACCTGAAGAAGGAAGCCAATAAATTGTAAAATGGCGTTAATAACAGAGACTACTTCACAGGCTTGCTGGGAAGATAAATGGCTTTAAAGAATTGAAATACTCGGCCGGGCGCGGTGGCTCAAGCCTGTAATCCCAGCACTTTGGGAGGCCGAGGCGGGTGGATCACGAGGTCAAGAGATCGAGACCATCCTGGTCAACATGGTGAAACCCCGTCTCTACTAAAAATACAAAACATTAGCTGGGCATGGTGGCGCGTGCCTGTAGTCCCAGCTACTCAGGAGGCTGAGGCGGCAGAATTGCCTGAACCCAAGAGGCGGAGGTTGCGGTGAGCCGAGATCGCGCCATTGCACTCCAGCCTGAGTAACAAGAGCGAAACTCCGTCTCAAAAAAAAAAAAAAAAAAAAAAAAAAAAGAATTGAAATACTTAGAATAATGCCTGGCACATAATAAGTGCTTTGTAACTTTTTAACTTTTTTTTGGTCTCATTTTAAGACAGGTCTCACTGTGACGCCCAGGCTGGAGTGCAGTGATGCGATCACAGCTCAATGCAACCGTGACCTCCTGGGCTCAGTGATCCTCCTGCCTCAGGCTCCTAAGTAGCTGGGCCTTCGGTGTGCACCACCATGCCTGCTAATTTTTTTTTTTTTTTTTTTTTTTTTAGACGGGGTTTTGCCATGTTCTCCATGCTGGTTAACTCCTGAGCTCAAGCTATCTGCCCGCTTCTGTCTCACAAAGTGCTGGGATTCCAAGTATGAACCATTGTGCCCAGCCAAGCTGGCTAATTTCTAAAAAAAAATTTTTTTTGTAGATATGGGGTCTCACGATGTTGCCCAGGCTGATCTTGAACTTATGGCCTCAAGTGATCCTCCCAAAGTGCTGGTATTACAGGCATGAGCCACCACGCCTGACTAAACCATTATTATTAACCAAGACAAGAAGATAGAAAAGGACAGCCCTGTTTCATTTTTGCTTTTCACAGTTTTTTGGCTGAACCTTTACTTAATCTTGACCCTGCATATGGCGGCCACCCCAAAGGGGGAGTAGATGCATCCATGCAGAATGAGAAAGTGGCAAGGAATGAGTATGAATTTTAGAGCTCATTACTGTCCACCTGCAAGAATTCAGGTCAGTGATTTAACCTCCTTGAGCCTCAACCTTCTCATCTGAAAAATGGGTGTTCACTGGGTGACTGTGAGGATGACATAAGGTAATGCATGTAAAGTCCTCTCTGCAGTGCCCTGTACACAGCAGGCACTCGGCAAATGGGAACGGTCACTGCCACCAGTGTTACCGCCCAGGCGTGGAATCACACTTGCTCACTCCTAGTTCTGCCACTTCTCAGCCACAAAACCCTGCTCCAATTTTTCAGCCACTCTGAGCCTCAGTTTCCCCGTCTATAAAATAGAGACATGAGTCCTATCGACTTCATAGGGCTGTGAGTACTGAATGAGATCACGTGTGGTGCTTAGCATGGCTCCTGATAGACAGTAGGTGCTCAATAAATGGGTGTGGCTCCTAGCTTGCTTTCAGGAGCTCATGGGGAGCTGCAGCCATGTTCCTAGGGGGCCCCATAGGGAATCCCAAAGAGGAGACTGCCCTCATATAGGCTGGTGGGGCGGTGGCCTCCCGAGATGTTGTGCATAGGGGAAACTGAGGGTTCCCAGGGCCCCTGAGCAAAGCCCTTGTCAGGGTCGGAAACTCACGCACTTGGGATTCCAGACACCAGCTTGAGCGGCCGCAGCACTCGAACTGCCCTCAGCGTCCGCAGGTCAAACTCTGTCCCAACTGTCGCCAAGATGCTGAAAGAAAGAAGCCACAATGGAGAACAGAGGGTGGGCTTCGGGGGTCAGACAGCAGGGCAGGGGTGCTTGGGATTCCGAGCCATCCTGTATTGACTGAGTGGCCACAGGCTGGGGACTTGACACCACTGGCCTCAGTTTTGTCACCTGTAAAATGGTCATAACAGTACCTGCCTCAAGGGATAAAAGGTGACTTATGAAGACTCCCCCAGATGGTTCACACTCCCCAAATGTTGCAATGAGAGAAATGGAAGCCGCCCCCCATGGCTTATGATTGGGGTGACATTCAGTACATTTCACAAGCTACAATGACAATGGATTGTGGGGTGGCTTGGGGCCCTGGGGGAATGGCAGACCTTTCGGGGTTTGTGGCTCTTTATTTTTATTTTTTCTGAGATGGAGTCTCGCTCTGTCGCCCAGGCTGGAGTGCAGTGGCATGATCTCGGCTCACTGTAACCTCCATCTCTCAGGTTCAAGCAATTTTCTGCCTCCCGAGTAGCTGGGATTACAGGCATGCGCCATGATGCCCGGCTAATTTTTGTGTTTTTAGTAGAGATGGGGGTTTCACCATGTTGGCCAGGTTGGTCTTGAACTCCTGACCTCAGGTGATCCGCCCTCCTCAGCCTCCCAAAGTGTTGGGATTACAGCCGTGAGTCACTATGCCTGGCCTATTTTATCAATTTATTTGAGAAAGAGTCTCGCTGTGTTGCCCAAGCTGGAGTGGAATGGTATGATCTCAACTCACTGCAACCCCTACCTCCTGGGTTCAAAGGATTCTCCTGCCTCAGCCTCCTGAGTAGTTGGCATTACCAGGCACTGCCATCATGCCTGGCTACTTTTTTTGTATTTTGGTAGAGATGGGGTTTCACCATGTTGGCCAGGCTGGTCTTGAACTCCTGACCTCAGGTGATCCACCCCCCCGTTGGCCTCCCAGAGTGCTGGGATTACAGGTGTGAACCACTGCACCCTGACTGGTTTGTGGCTCTTTAACAAATGGAAGGAAAGTAGTTCAGTGTTAAGAGCCCAGCCTGCATGGGTTCAAATCCCAACTCTCACTTTCCAGTTGGGTGGCCTCGGGCAAGTGACTTCCCTGCACTGTGCCTCAGTTTCCCCTTTCTGTATAATCTGGATAACAATAGTATCAATACCTCCAAGGGTTGTGAGGATTTCAGTAAGCTGATAAAGTGGTCAGCACGGTGCTAGGCACACAGGTGTATAAAACAAAAAAATGGACCAGGCGCAGTGGCTCACGCCTGTAATCCCAGCACTTTGGGAGGCCAAGGCGGGTGGATCACAAATTCAGGAGTTCGAGACCAACCTGGCTGACATGGTGAAACCCCGTCTCTACTGAAAATACAAAAATTAGCTGGGCATGGTGGCGGGCGCCTGTAGTCCCAGCTACTCGGGTGGCTGACACAGTAGACTTGCTTGAACCCAGCAGGCGGAGGTTGCAGTGAGCCGAGATTACGCCACTGCACTCCAGCCTGGTCAACAGAGCGAGACTCCACCACAGGAAAAAAAAAAAAAAAAAAAAAGAAAGAAAGAAAGAAAATGAGTGTGATCCTGCCCGTGTGGACTAGCGGCATCAGCTAGCTAGAAGGCAGCCACAGACCCCAAGCCTCTGGTCACAAAGAGTCCCTTTTGTAAATGCAAGTTAGTAAGGATGGTAACAGTAGGTGGGATGGGGCTTCTGTAGAAACCCTCCTGGCAAGACCCCATTGTGAGGCCTCTGCTGTTGAAACGCAGGGTCCCTCCTGGCCCTGTTTCCTGAACATGTCCATTTCAGCGCTAAGTGATGTATAGTGTGTGGTCAGGGCACAACACAATAAAAGAGATTGTCATCAGAGCTTCATATCATGGACAAGAAATGCGGAGTACCGGAGGGCTCTGTGGTTAATGGAAGGTCGACCACAGCAAATAACTTGGGGATTTTTCAGTTTATTTTTTATTTTAGACATGGGGTCTTGCTCTGATGCCCAGGCTGGAATGCAGTGGTGCAATCATAGCTCACTGTAGCCTTGAACTCCTGGACTCCAGCAATCCTCCTGCTTTAGCCTACTGAGTAGCTGGGATTATAGGCAGGAACCACCACACTTGGTTTGATTTTTCAGTTTTATCCAGGGGCTTGGGTCTTAACATTTCAGTCTTTGGCCAACTGGTATCTGGACATCTTGCCTCAGGGCTTTCTCCAAAGCTGGGGCAGCTCCAGGGAATGAATGCCCTTAAGGAGCAGCCCTCAACAAAGATTTCTGGGAGTCTGTGGATCAATACCCCGGCTCCCCCCCACATTCTGGATTATTTAAGATGTGAGTTCCACATGGGCTTCCAGCCGGACTGAGTTCAGGTGCCCACGGGACAACTCACCCTTCCTTGCCCCACCTCCTTCTCCCTCTCCAACCCTTTCTGGGGTCCCCTCTCAGATGAACTACTTGCACGAGGATTGCCCTAAATTCTTGTTTCAGGGTCTCTTCTGGGTCATCCTAAACTAACACAAAGCATATTCCCAACTTTTTTTTCCCTCAAGATTACTCCTAAAGGAAAGATGGGCATATTAGGTTGAGCTGACCTATTTTTCCACCATCCACAAGTGCGCATCTGAGCACATCCTATGTGCTGGGTAGAGTGACACATGAGACTATTCCTGCCCCATGGAGCTCATGCAGAAGAGAAGTATTTAAGAAAAACATGCACACAATGAATGAACCTGTTGCAGGTGTGACGCCTTCTCAGCTAGGAAGGCAATGGCTTTGAGGGGCACACAGTAGGTCATGTTAACTAGTTCAGGGACTGGGGATACCCCCTACTTCAAGCCAAATTCCCATAGATGAGGAGGAGAAATCTGGCCAGTGAGGAGAGAACTTTCCAGGCTGAGAGAGCAGTCATGACAGAGAAATTGGGACTGAAAGAGGCTTGGAAAATTCAAGAAATGACATGGTGTCACCACTGGGATTTGGATGGTGAGGGTCAAGCAATAAGCCATGAATCCAGAGTAGGCAGGGGCCATGACATACAACGTTACAAAAAACGAATTTATTATTTATTTTTTAGAGACAGGGACTTACTCTGTCACCCAGGTTTGAGTGCAGTGGTGCAATAAAAGCTGACAGCAGCCTCAACCTCCTGGGCTCAAGTGATCCTCCCACTTCCGCCTCCTAAGTAGCTGGGACTAAAGGTGTACAACACCACACTCAGAAAACTTAAATTTTTTTTTTTTTGCAGAGATGGGATTTTGCTATGTTGCCCAGGCTGGTCTTGAACTCCTGGCCTCAAGTGATCCTCTCACCTCGGCCTCCCAAAATGCTGGATTTCTAGGTATGAGCTACTGCACATGGTCCATTCAACTTTTAATTCGATTTATTTTTCCCTTCTCCTACCAGTTTTCTGATACTAATTTGGGTTCCTCAAAATCTGACTTATAGATCAGTATTCTCTTGCTGTATCTTGTTTTCTGCTGAGCTGGATCGGGGTGTGCACAGCAAAGGGCAGGCACTGGCTAAGACCTTATTTTTCCACTTGAGGAACATTCACTTAACACTAATAACAAGCCAGCCCCATCTCTCTGCGGGAGAGACTGAGAGTAAACCCAATAAATACAAACGGGCTTTGTTTTGTTTTGGAGATGGGGTCTCCGTATGTCGCCCAGGCTGGCCCTGAACTCCTGGCTGGGCTCAAGGGATCCTCTTGTCTTGGCCTCCCAATGTGCTGGGATTATGGATGTGAGCCACCAAACCCAGCGAGGCAGACTTCATTGTATTGTGCCTTGCTTTGTTGCAACTTGCAGAGATTGTGTTTCTAGCAAATGGAAGATGTGGGGCGACCCCGCGTCAAGCAAGTCTATCAGGGCCATTTTTCCCCAACAGCGTGTTTTCACTCTGTGTCTCTGCGTCACATTTTGGTAACTCTTGTGGCATTTCAAACTTTTACAGTTATCACATTTTTTATGGTGATCTGTGATCAGTGATCTTTAACTACCGTAATTAGGGGTGCCACGAACCACACCTATATAAGATGGCAAACTTGACCGATAAATGCTGTGTGTGTTCTGACTGATCTGCCAGCTGGCCATCCCCTCACCTCTCCTCCTTTCCTGGGGCCTTCTTATTCCCTGAGACATAACAATATTGAAATTCGGTCAGTGTATAACCCTACAATGGCCTTTAAGTGTTCAAGGGAAAGGAAGAGTCACGTGCCTCTCACTTTAAATTAAAAGCTAGAAATGATTAAACACAGTGAGGAAGGCATGTCAAAAGGTGAGACAGGGCCAGGGATGGTGGCTCATGCCTGTAGTCCCAGCACTTTGGGAGGCCGAGGTGAGAGGATCACTTGAGCCTACGAGTTTGAGACCAGCCTGGGCAAAACAGGGAGACCCCATCTCTACAGAAAATTTAAAAAGGAGCTGAGTGTGGTGGTACACACCTGTGGTCCCAGCTACTTAGGAGGAGGCTGAGGTGGGAGGATCACTTGGTCACAGGAAGTTGAGGCTGCAGTGAGCGGTGATCACACCACTGCACTGTAGCCTGGGCAAGAGAGTGAGACCCTGTCTTAAAAAAAAAAAAAAAAAGCCCACAAGCTAAGCCTCTTGAGCTAAAGTTACCCAGGCTGAGAATGCAAAGAAAACGTTTCTGAAGGAAACTTAAAGGGCTGCTCCAGCAAACACATGAATGATAAAAAAAAGTGAGACTGGCTTACTGCTGACATGGACGTAGTTTTAGTGGTCTGGAGAGATCAAACCAGCCACAACGTTCCCTTAAGCCAAAGCCTAATCCAGACCAAGGCCCTATCTCTAATTCTGTGAAGACTGAGAGAGGTGGGGAAGCTGCAGAAGAAAAATCTGAAGCTACAGATCTTGGTTCTTGAGGTTTAAGGAAAGAAGCCATCCCCATAATATAAAGGGGCAAGGTAAAGTGCCGTCTTACTGACGGAGAAGCTGCAGTCAGTTATCCAGAAGATCTAGCTGAGATTATGAATGAAGTTGGCTACACGAAACAACACATTTTTACATGTAGACAAAATGCCCTATTGGAAGAAGATGCCATCTAGGACTTTCATAGCTAGAGAGGAGAAGTCAATGCCTGGCTTCAAAGCTTCAAAGGACAGTCTGACCCTCTCGTTAGAGGCTAGTGCTCCTGGCGACTTTAAGTTGAAACCAATGCTCATTTACCATTCCAAAGGTCCTGGAGGCTTAAGAATTATGCTAAATCTACTCTGCCTGTGCTCTAGAAATGGAACAACAAAGCTTGAATGACAGGACGTCTGTTTATAGCATGGATAACTGATATTTTAAGCTCATGGTTGGATCTACTCAGAAAAAAGATTCCTTCCCTCCCTCCCTCCCTCCTTCTCTTCCTTCCTTCTTTCCCTTCCTTTTTTTTTTTTTTTTTTTTTGAGACACAGCTGCACTCTTGTTGCCCAGACTGGAGTGCAATGGCACAACCTCCGCTCACTGCAACCTCCACTTCCAAGGTTCAAGTGACTCCTGTGCTTCAGCCTCCCAAGTAGTTGGGATTACAGGCACCATGACTGGCTAATCTTTGTATTTTTAGTAGAGACCGTGTTTCATCATGTTGGCCAGGCTGGTCTCAAACTCCTGACCTCAGGTGATCCCCCTGCATCGGCCTCCCAAAGTGCTTCGATTACAGGTGTGGGCCACCGCACCCAACCAGAAAAAATATTACTGCTGACAATGCACTGGTTATCCAGGACCTCTGACGGACATGTACAAGGAGAAGAATGTTGTTTTTATGCCTTCTAACATAACATTCATTCCTTTTTTTTTTTTTTTTTGAGACAGTTTTACTCTGTCACTGCAGTGGGGTGATCTTGGCTCACTGCAACCTCCATCTTTCTGGTACAAGCAATTTTCCTGCCTCAGCCTCCTGAGTAGCTGGGATTACAGGCATGCACCACCATGCCCAGCTAATTTTTGTAATTTTAGTAGCGACTGGGCTTCACCATGTTGACCAGGCTGGTCTTGAACTCCTGACCTCAAGTAACCTATTTGCTTCAGCCTCCCAAAGTGCTGGGATCATAGGTGTGAGCCACCATGCCCAGCCACAACATTCATTCTGTAGCTCATGGATCAAGAATTAATTCTGAATTTCAAGTCTTATTATTTAAGAAATATATTTCATAACACTATCACTGCCATGGACAAATTCCTCTGATGCATCTGGGCAAAATAAATGGAAAACTTTCTGGAAAGGATTCACCATTCTAGATACCTTTAAGAACATTTGTGGCTGGTGCAGTGGCTCATTCCTGTAATTCCAGCACTTAGGGAGACCAAGGCAGGAGGATCACTTGAGGCCAGGAGGAGTTCAAGACCAGTCTGAACAACACAGTGAGACCTCAACTCGATTAAAAATAAAAAAAATTCACAACAAACAATAACAAAAAGAACACATTTGTGATTCACAGGAAGAGGTCAAAATATCAGCATTAATAGCAATTTTGAGGAAGCCAAGTCCAATCCTCATGGATGACTTGGAGGGGTTCTGGACTTCACCGGAGGAAGTCACTGCAGATGTGGTGGAAACAGCAAGAGAACTAGAATTAGACGCGGAGCCTGGAGATGTGATTGAACTGCTGCAACCTCAGGATCTAACTTCAATGCATGAGGGGTTGCTCATTACGGAAGAGCAAAGGGAGTGGCTTCTGGAGATGGAATCTACGCCGGGTAAACATTCTGTGAACGTTGGTAAAGTGACAACACGGGATGTTAGAATACAACATAAACTTAGCTGACAAAGCAGTGGCAGGGTCTGAGAGGACTGACTCCAACGTGGAAAAACGTTGTGCCGTGGGGAAGATGCTGTCCCCAAGCGTCTCGTGCTAGCGAAACCTTTTGTGACAGGAAGAGTCAATGGGTGCAGAAGAGTTCCTTGTTGTCTTACGTTAAGAAAATGTCACAGCTGTCCCAATCTTAAGCAGCCACCACCCTGATCAGTCAACAGCCATCAACACTGAGTCAGTGACCCCTCACCAACAAGACAAGGACTCACTGAAGGCTCAGATGATTGTTAACCTTCTTAGTAAGAAAGCTTATTTATTTATTTATTTATTTCGACGGAGCCTCGCTCTGTCCCCCAGGCTGGAGTGCAGTGGCGCGATCTCGGCTCACTGCAGCCTCCCTCCGCCTCCGAGCTTCAAGCAATTCTTGTGCCTCAGCCTCCTGAGTAGCTGGGACTATGGTTCACACCACCACACCTGGCTAGTTTTTTTTTTTTTTTTTTTTTTTTTTTTGGGAGATAAGAGTTTTACTCTGTCACCCAGGCTGGAGTGGTGTGATCCTGGCTCACTGCAACCTCCACCTCCCGGGTTCATGTAGTTATCTGTCTCAGCCTCCTAAGTAGCTGGGATTACAGGCACCTGCCAATACCACTGGCTAATTTTTGTATTCTTATTAGAGATGGGGTTTCACCATCTTGGCTAGGCTGGTCTTGAACTCCTGACCTTGTGATCCACCCACTTTGGCCTCCCAAGTGCTGGGATTACAGGAGTGAGCCACCGTGCCTAGCCTTTTATTAAAAGATTTTTTATTTTTAATTTTTCTTGAGAGATAGGATTGCATTCTGTCTCCCAGGCTGGAGTGCAGTGGTGTGATCATAGCTCACTGCAGACTCAATCTCGCGGGCTCAAGTGAGCCTCCCACCTCAGCCTCTCATGTAGCTGGGACCACAGGCCTGTGCCACCATACCCAGCAATTATTTATTTTTTTTTGAGACAGAGTCTCGCTCTGTCACCAGGTGCCAGGCTGGAGTGCAGTGGCGCGATCTCAGCTCACTGCAACCTCCGCCTCCCAGGTTCAAGCAGTTCTCCTGCCTCAGCCTCCCAAGTAGCTGGGACTATAGGCGTGTGCCACCAGCTAATTTTTGTATTTTTTTAAGTAGAGACAGGGTTTCACCATGTTGGCCAGGATGGTCTCGATCTCTTGACCTCATGATGTGCCCGCCTCTGCCTGGAGTCACTGTGCCTGGAGCCACTGATGCATTTTAAAATTAAGGTATGTACATTGTTTTTTAGACATAATGCTATTGCACAGTTAATAGACTACAGTGAAAACATCTATGTGCACTGGGAAACCCAAAAGGGCACGAGACTCACTTTATTGCAATATTTGCTTTATTATGGTGATCTGGAACCGAACAGCAGAGTCTCTGAGGTATACCCGTATGACAGACGTCAGGGTGATGTGTGCTTAGGACAAAGTCAACACAGAGCAAGGGGAAAGGACGTGTCAGTGACATGGCAGGTGGTGGTGAGGGGAGTGGTGACATTTCTACCAGTAAAGGCACCTACTCTTTACCACCTACAAGGGAAGCAGTTCAGTGTTAAAAGTGTTCAGGGCTGGGCACGGTGGCTCACGCCTGTAATCCCAGCACTTTGGGAAGCTGAGGTATGGGGGGATCAACTGAGGTCGGGAGTTTGAGACCAGCCTGATCAACATGGAGAAACCCTGTCTTTACTAAAGATACGAAAATTAGGCAGGCATTGTCATGCATGCCTGTAATCCTAGCTTCTTGTGAGGCTGAGGCAGGAGAATCACTTGAATCCAGGAGGTGGAGGTTGCAGTGGGTAGAGATCATACCACTGCACTCCAGGCTGGGTGGCAGAGTGAGACTCCATCTAAAAAAAAAAAAAATGTTCAGACCAGCACTATCCAGGAGAAATCTATTAAGAGCTATTTATGGCCAGGCATGGTGGCTCATCCCTATAAAATCCCATCACTTTGGGACGCCAAGGCAGGTGGATCACTTGAGGCCAGGGGTTCTAGACCAGTGTGGTCAACATGGCAAAACCCTATCTCTACTAAAAATACCACAAATTAGCTGGGTATGGTGGGTGCCAGTATCCCAGCTACTTGGGAGGCTGAGGCAGGAGAACCATTTGAACTGGGGAGGCAGAGGTTGTGGTGAGCTGAGATCATGCCACTGCACTTCAGCCTGGGTGACAGAGCATGACTCTTTCTCAAAAAAAAAAAACAATTTTTTTTTTCTAGTAGCCATATTAAAAAAAACAGGTAAAATTATTGATTGATTGGTTGATTGATTGATTTATGAGACAGGGTCTCCCTGTTGCCCAGGCTGGAGTGCAGGGGCTTCATCTCTGCTCACTGCAACCTCCGCCTCCTGAGCTCAGGTGATCCTCCTGCCTCAGCCTCCTAAGTAGCTGGGACATCAGGCACGAGCCACCATGCCCAGCTAATTTTTACGTTTTTTGGAGAGATGGGGTTTCACCATATTGCCCAGGCTGGTCTCGAACTCTTGAGCTCAAACAATCCGCTCACCTCGGCCTCCCAAAGTGCTGGTATTTGAGGCATGAGCCACAGTCCCCAGCCTGAATCATTCTAATAAAATTGTAGACCTGCTGGGCACAAAGGCTCCTGCCTTTAATTTCAGCTACTTGGGAGGCTGAGGCAGGAGGACTGAGGCCAGGAGTTCCAGACCAGCCTGAGCAACATGCCAAGACCTTGTCGCTATTAAAAAATAGTAATAAGAATTAAAAAAATAGCTAGGTGTTGTGGTGTGTGCCTGTAATCCCAGCTACTTAGGAGGCTGTTGGCAGGAGGATCATTTGACTCTGCGAGTTTGAGGCTACAGTGAGCTGTGATCCTGCCCCTGGATTCGAGCCTGGGAGACAGAGCGAGACCCTGTATCTTAAGAAAAAAGGACATTTTGTACATTATTTTCCTTGGAATCTGGTCAATAGTCTACATTTCCATGTGTCTCAACTGAAGTATTTAAAGGCCACGTGTGGCCAGCGGTAACTATATCAGACAGCGCAAGTCCGGAGAAATGGATATTTGAACAAGACTGAGAGAAAGCAAGGGAGGCAAGGCAGTGAGCCATGCGAATAGGTCGGGGAAAACTCCAGGCAAAGGGAACAGCAGGTGCAAAGGTCCTCCTCCCGCCCTCCCGTCACTCACTCAGCTCCGCCACACCGATTCATCCCTGTTCTTCAAATGGGCCAGGCTGGACCATGCATTTCATGGCTAGATCGTGCCTGGTGTATTTTGGAAACAGGGATGAGTCAGTGTGGCTGGAGCAGAGTGAGCGAGGGGGAGAGCGGGAAGGGACGAAGGCAGGGAGGTGACGGGTGGTGCAGGGCTTTGTGGGTTGTGGACAGGGCTTTGGCTTTTGCTCTGAGGAAGGTGTGAGCCACGGAGGGTTCTGAGGGGAGGAGGGATGTGATGTGACTTGTGTTAAAATACGATCCCTCTGGGGGGCCAGGCCGGAAGCTGGGAGATTGAGGAGGAGACAACTGCATGGATGCAGGTGAGCACGGATGAACCTGGACCGGGGAGGTTGTGCTGGATGCAGTGATGATGCCGAGATGAACTCAGCCCTGCTTCGGGGGGAGCCCACACCAGTGAGTGAGTGAGAGATTCAACTACACATCCCTCTGACCCCAGGGATGGAGGGGGCAGGGATGAGGAGGAAATGATTATACACTGGGGAAGGCGTTATTACAGAGCTCACGTCTGGGGAGGCAGCACAGCACAGTCAGAACATCTCAGACGGGTTAAATCCCGGCCCTGCATTTTCTCATTGCGTGACCTTTCCCATTGCCTTAACTTGTTCAAGCCTCGGAAATACAGATAATCCCATCTCCCTGTGTAATCCCAGCTGGCTCCCAAGACGCATTACCTCACATCCTCCTCCCTGGAAGGATAAGAAGGCATTAGGAGGGGAACAGGAAGATAAGGGAAGCTTCTCTGGGCTAAGAACGCCCTATGGAGGCAGAAGGCTTTACTCAGGGTATGTGGTAGGGGAGAGGTTGGGTGACCTCAACAGCAGAGGCCGTCAACTAGAGGCTGGGTCTCGTCCTGTGGACAGTGAGAGCCATGTCAGGTTTTGGAGCAGGGGAGGGACGTGATTAGGGTTGTTCGGAAGGCAAGCCTGACAGCTGAAAGGACAGATTGGTGGTGATGGAGCAGGAGTTAGAAGGGAGCTGCAAGAGCAGGCTGGTGTAATGAGGGCTGGAACTAGGACAAAGGCAGTGGGCGTACAAAAGAGGCCCGGTTTATATATAGTGCCATTGATTGCCGTGCTCCGGGGAGCTTGCCTGGGCTCATCAAATCCTCCCTGCATCCCAGCGGTTGGCAGTTTGAGGCCCATTTTACAGAGGAGGAAACCAAAGCCCAGATGAGTTCATCCCACGTGGGGGTTCCTACCACTGAGTAAGAACTCGAGCCCCAGACCAACCACAGGACCCCAGGATCGCAGTTCTCCACTGCGTCATCCTTCAGCTCCCATGGCTAGTTGGGTGGGGCGAGGGGCAATGTGGTGAAGAAAGGGGAGAATGTCTATAGCGCTAAAGGGACCAAGGAGGGCTGTTCATTCATTGATTCAACAAGGATTCAGTGAGCACCTACTGTGTGCCGGATACTGAGAGAGTGCCCGAAGATGCTGAACAAAGCAATGATTAGAAAATATATAGTATGTCAGATGGGTGAAGTGCTCTGAGAACAACATGGCAGCCCCTAGGGCTTCCAATGGAAGGACTGAGCGTGGTGCAGGAGAGAGAAGTGTCAAGGGCGATGCCAGGGTTTTGGCCTGAGCTACCTTAAGGATGGATTAGCTGTCAATGGAGATGGGGAAGATGGAGGAAGGTTTCCAGGAAGATCAAGACCTGGGTTGCAGACATGTTGAACTTGAGATGCCAGTTCCTTGTCACTTCCTCAGTTAAAATCTTCCAATGGCTTCCATCAGGCTTGGAGTGAAATGTAAACTCTACCGTGACCACGTGACCTTGCGTGACTGGACTCCTGCTGACCACCTTGTCCCACAGCATTCTGGCCACTCGGACTTCCTCTCTGTTCTGACAATAGGAAAAGCTCATCTTCTGCTTTATTGAGAATTCCTCTACTGGCTATGCCCTCTACTGTCTCCATTCCTTCAGCTCTCATCTTTTGCCTGGCTGGCCTCTTTGAATTCTTCAGGTTGAAATTCAGATTTTGTCTTCTCATAGAGAACATCCCTCAACTTCCTAGCTAAAGAGATCCTGGCTGGGTGCGGTGGCTCATGCCTATAATCCTAGCACTTTGGGAGGCTGAGGAGGACAGGCTGCCTGAGCTCAGGAGTTTGAGGCCAGCCTGGCAACATAGTGAAACCACATCTCTACTAAAATACAAAACAAAACCCAGCCAGGCGTGGTGGTGGCCTCCTGTAGTCCCAGCTACTCGAGAGGCTGAGGGAGGGGAATTGCTTGAACCTGGGAGGCAGAAGTTGCAGTGAGCGGAGATGGTGCCACTACACTCCAGCCTGGGTGACAGTGTGAGACTCCGTCTCCAAAAAAAATTAAAAAAATTAAAGGAGATCCTGTCCCTTCACTCCCTGGAATTATATTGTTTGTTTTTTTTTCAGACAGGATCTCACTCTGTCACCAGGCTGGCGTGCAGTGGCAATCACAGCTCACCGCAGCCTTGACCCCCCAGACTCAAGCAATCCTCTCACCTCATCCTCCCAAGTAGCTGGAACTACATGCATACACCACGCTATCCAGCTAATTTTTCATATACATTTTTTTGTAGACAGGGTCCCACTACGTTGCCCAAGCTGGTCTGAAACTTCTGGATTCAAGCAATCGTCTCACCTTGGCCTCCCAGTGTTTGGATGAGAGGTGTGACATGCCATGCCTGGCCGTACTGTTTATTAAGTCGTATTTAATTATTCATGCCTTCTGGAATGTCAGCTCCACGAGGACAGGGTTTTTTTTTTTTTTTTGTAGCACTTTTCATGCACTAGTGGGTGCTCAATAAATATTGGGGTGGATGAATAAGTGAGGTGTGGCAGAGGTCAGGGTACTGGTGGACCAGATAACCCAGGGAAGATGAGTGAATTGGAAAAAGCCAAGGGTCCTAGTGGAGCATGGCAGGAGAGCAACATTTTAAGAGACAAGCAGAGGAAAGAGATTTGTGAGAAAGAGGGAGAAGATACAGACATGGGAGGAGACCTGGTAGAGAATGGCAAACCCGATAGTCAAGTTCAAAAGCATTTTGAGGCCAGGGGCGGTGGCTCGTGCCTGTAATCCCAGCACTTTGGGAGGCTGAGGCGGATGGATCACCTGAGCTTAGGAGTTGAAGATCAGCCTGGCCAATATGGCGAAACACCATCTCTACTAAAAATACAAAAAATTAGCCAGCCGTGCTGGTGGGCATCTGCAATCCCAGCTACTCGGGAGGCTGAGGCAGGAGAATCGCTTGAACCTGGGAGGCGGAGGTTGCAGTGAGCCGAGATCGTGCCGTTGCATCCCAGCCTGAGTAACGAGAGTGAAACTCCTCAAAAAAAAAAAAAATTCCAAAACAAACAAAAAAACACACAGATACAAAAGCATTTTGAGAAAGGAGAGGTCACTGGTCTCCGGGACTGACGGAGTAAGAGCGAAGGATGAGGAAATGCATTTCACGTGGCATTAGGGCCGTATGAGTCTCGCCGGGACGGATGGCTGAGGGAGAACGAGAGGAGACGAACTGGAAATGTGAGGCTGGGCAGGAGAAGAGAGTGTCTTCAGGGTGGGAGAGAACCGAGTGCAGGTCAAGGGAGAGAAGTCGATGATGTATCCCTTGGCCTGTAGAGAGCCGCACTGCCCAATAAAGTAACCACTAGCCACACATAGCTATTTAAATCTAGATTTAAATTCATTTAAATGAAATGAAAAATTCACTTGTACCAGTCACGTTTAAGTGCTCCATAGCCACACGTGGACAGTGCCTACGCGGAACACTTTCATCACGCAGAAAGTTCCACTGGACTGTGATGGTCTAGCATGTCCATCCCGCAGGGCAGGAACTGTCTTTTCTTTTTTAGAGACAGGGTCTTACTATGTTGCCCAGGCTGGACTCAAACTCTCAGTCTCTTGAGATCCTACTGCCTCAGCCTCCTGAGTAGCTGCAACCATAGGCATAAGCCACTGTGCCTGGTTTTGCAAAATTTATTTTTATTTTATGTAGAAATTTTCATCTGTTTTGTTCATAGCGTCTCCAGCACCTAAGGTGGCACCTGGCATACAGTAGGCACTCAATAAACATTTACTAAATGAACAATGAAGTAAAAATGTAGAAAAGTGTGGTTGATAACAAGAGTATATTCTAGAAGAGGTGGAAGGCTCAGTATTTAAAGAAGGGAGGTGGCCAGGTGTGGTGGCTCACACCTGCAATCCCAGCAATTTGGGAAGCTGAGGCAGGTGACTCACGAGGTCAAGAGATCGAGATCATCCTGGCTAACATGGTGAAACCCCATCTCTACTGAAAATACGAAAATTAGCTGGGGGTGGTGGTGCGCGCCTGTAGTCTCAGCTACTCGGGAGGCTAAGGCAGGAGAATCGCTTGAACCTGGGAGGCGGAGGTTGCAGTGAGCCAAGATCATGTCACTGTACCCCAACCGGGCGAAAGACTGAGTCCCCCAACACAAAAAAAAAAAAAAAAAAGAAGAAGAAGAAAAGAGGAAGGAGGAAGGAGGAAGAAGAAGAAAGAAAGGGAGGAAGAGGAGGAGGAGGAAGAGAGGAGGAGAAGAGGAGAAAGAAGAAAAGAAGAAAAGAAGAAGGAAGAAGAAGAAGGAGAAGAAGAAGAAGAGGAAGAGAGTCCGGGTATGGTGGCTTATGCCTGTAATCTCAGCACTTTGAAAGGCTGAGGCAGGAGGATTGTTAAACAATTTTTGGTCAGGAGTTCAAGACCAGCCTGGGCAACATAAGGAGACCCCCATCTCTACAACAAACATAAAAATTAGCCGGCCACGGTGGTACACTCCTGTGGTCCACCTACTCATGAGGCTGAGGTGGGAGGATCGCCCGAGCCTGGCGGGTCAAGTCTGCAGTAAGCTGTGATTGTGCCACTGCACTTCTGCCTGGGCAACAGAGTAAGATCCTGTCTCTTAAAAAAAATAATAATAGAAAACACAGTTGACCATCCAAGAGCCACCACCACCCCCTTCCTGACTGGCAGAGCCCACCTCCCATCAAAGAGGCAGAAAATGCCTAATAGTCTATTTTCCCCAAGATTCCTTGCCATGAGTACCTGTCACATAACTCAGTCATAGGCCTAACAGGGTCTGGGTGAAAAATCTGCTGGATGCTTCTGGAAAAGGATTTCTTCCCCTTGAGATGAGTCGCGTGGCTAGAGACAGCCCTTCCTCTTCTTCTTTGGCTGGAGACTTTTGTGTCTGTCTACATGTTACATGGCTGGGTAAATATCTTAGAACTGAGGGTTGAGAGTGGTAAAGGTGAAACAAAGTCCTTACAGTGAAGACATTAGGGTGGAAAGATGAAAAGGATTCTTTGGAGACATTGTTGAGTCATGCAGCTAACCCTGCAACCAACCTCCCGGCCTCCAGACTTCTTTTTTTTTTTTTGAGATCAATCACGCTCTGTCACCCAGGCTGGAGTGCAGTGGTGCAAGCTCGGCTCACTGCAACTTCTACCTCCCAGGTTCAAGCAATACTCCTCCCTCAGCCTCCTGAGTAGCTGGGACTACAGGGATGCATCACCACGCCTGGCTAGTTTTTTGTATTTTTTAGTAAAGACAGGGTTTCATCATGTTGGCCAGGCTGGTCTTGAACTCCTGACCTCAGGTGATCCATCCGTCTGGGTCTCCCAAAGTGCTGGGATTACAGATGTGAGCCACTGTGCCCTGCCTCCATTTCTATTTTCTTAATCACAGCTAAATTATATGAGAACCCACTGATTAAAGGAGCCAGTATTCATTAAGTTTATTCTCTGCCAGGTTGTGTGCTTGTTGCTTTACATCCTGAGATCTTACTGTATGCTGCTTACCAGTGATTTGTTCTATTCTCCCTCCCACTGTTACTGTAATTGACACCCATCCCCACTGGAACCTCAGCCAAGCTCATGCCTTCACTAGCCTGAGCATGGGAAGGAGCTCAACTCTTTTCTGCTGGTTGGATGTCAGGGTGTCAATCAGTATTTATGGAGGAGCAACTACCATGGGCCACTCAGATGAGAGGGGAGCATGTGCAAAGGCCCTGGGGCTGGAGAGACCTCACAGAGAGAAGTGAGGTTACCAGCTGAGTGGTGGAGGCCGAGGATAGGAGTTTGAGTCAAGAGTTTGAGGCTGCAGTGAGCTATGTCACTACAGCCAGTACAACAGAGTGACATCCTGTCTCTAAAAATTAAAAAAAAAAAAGTAAAAGACAACACAGGGAAATGTCTGCAAATCAGCAAGAATAACACAGCAACCCCAATAGGAAAACAGACCCAAAATGTGAAGAGGCAGATGAGGGGAGTGAGGACAGGAGACAGGAGAGGGGAGGCGATGGGGATGTAGTGGCCCCTAACTTCACGTTAGATAAAGTACCTGCCTCTTACAGATGCAGGCCAAACACTTCTGAGATGGTTACCGAGGACAGAACTGCTTCCCATGGCGTCTGTAGTCTTGCCACTCCTAGACTGAGGACTGAATGATTCTCTTCAAGTTCACTTTTTGCATTTATTTTTTATTTATTTATTTATTTTAAGATGCGGTTTCACCATGTTGGTCAGTCTGGCCGTGAACTCCCAACCTTAGGTGATCCACCCGCCTTGGCCTCCAAAGTGCTTGGATTACAGGCGTGAGCCACCATGCCAGTCCTCAAGTTCATTTTTATATCACCCAGCTTTCCCTCTCTTGAGGAAACTTTTCTTTCCTTTCCTTTTTTTTGTTTTTTGAGACAGAGTCTTACTCTCTCTCTCCCAGGCTGGAGTGCAGTGGCGTAATCTCGGCTCACTGCAACCTCTGCCTCCCGGGTTCAAGTGATTCTCCTGCCTCAGCTTCCCGAGTAGCTGGGACTCCAGGCACACGCCACCATGCCTGGCTAATTTTTATATTTTTAGTAGAGATGTGGTTTCACCATGTTGGCCAGGCTGGTCTCAAATTCCAGACCTCAAGTGATCCACCCGCTTTGGCTTCCCAAAGTGTTGGGATTAGAGGCGTAAGCCACCGCGCCCCGCAAGAAAACTATTTCTGAAATTCATTTTCTAAATCTTCAAATGCAGAGTCAAGTTCTTTGCGCTCCTCAGGTTATGGGATATCTTCACCTTTAACGGTGCAACTCTCCTTTCTCATTTATACTTTCATTCATTCATACATTCATTCCCTTTATCCCCACACCCCACTTTTATTCCTCTCCCTCCTAGAGACAAACTGATAGAATGTTTAATCTGGCCTTATGGGAGTACATTCTTGCAAAAACACGTGCGTTATTTTCAGTGTGTCTATTTTTAACTGACGTAAGCGGGATGAAGTTAGACACATTCTGTTGTTTCCTGTTTTCACCCAGAACCATATTTTTATTTTTTGTTTTTTATATTTATTTTGAGACAGAGTATTGCTCTTGTCACCCAGGCTGGAGTGCAGGGGCACGATCTCAGCTCACTGCCGTCTCTGCCTCCCGCTTTCAGGCGACTCTCTTGCCTCAGCCTCCCAAGTAGCTGGGATTACAGCACCCGCACCACGCCCAGCTAAATTTTGTATTTTTAGTAGAGATGGGATTTTGCCACGTTGGCCAGGCTGGTCTTGAACTCCTGACCTCAGGTGATCCACCTGCCTCGGCCTCCCAAAGTGCTGGAATTACAGGCGTGAGCCACAGTGCCCAGCAAGAATCATATTTTTAAAAGCCCCATCATGCAGGATCTGTTGGATATGTGGTCTGGAGCTCTCACTCATTCTGGTACTCCATGGGTACCTCTATGACACACTGCCTCCTGGTCCTCAGGAAGGACACCAGGTGGCCTTCAGCTCCCCCTGTATAGATGGCGCTGGAGTAAGCATTCTAGTAACTAACCCTAACACACCTGGTAAGAATGGCCCAGAAATGGGTGCCTGGGGACATATCTGCTGATGGTGCTGGACGTCACTGGACTGAGTACGTCTCCAGAGTGGCCTCCGTGGGCCACACCCATTGAGTGGTGCAAGGCTTTCCTCTGTCCCCACATCCCCAGAAACCCTTGGCTTAGTCACCTTTTTTTCCCTCCCCAATATTAAAGGCATAAAGAGAAACTGCTTTCATTTCCATCTTTCTGATTATAAACGATTTTGAGTATCATGTCATAGGCTGATTAGCTTTTCAGACTTCGCTTTCCTAATCTGCCTGTTCACATTTTTGGCCTGTTTTCCCGTTGGGGCTGCTGTGTTATTCTGGTTGACTTGCAGACGTTCCCTCAGGTAGTCTTTACGTTTTTATTGTTTATGTTTACGGACAGGTCTCACTCTGTCACCCAGACTGGAGTGCAGTGGTGCGACCAGAGCTCACTGCAGCCTCAAATTCCTGGGCTCAAGCAATCCTCCTTTCTTAGCCTCCTGAGTAGCTGGCACCACAGGCATGCAACACTTTGCCTGCTAATTCTAAAAGTTTTGGTAGGCTGGGTACAATGGCTCATGCCTGGAATCCCAGCACTTTGGCAGGCTGAGGGGCTCAGGAGGTCAGGAGCTCGAGACTATCCTGGCCAACATGGTGAAACCCCGTCTCTACTGAAAAATACAAAAACTTAGCTGGGCATGGTGGTGCGCACCTGTAATCCCAGCCGCTCTGGAGGCTGAGGCAGGAGAATCACTTGAATCCGGGAGGCGGAGGTTGCAGTGAGCCGAGATTGCACCATTGCACTCCAGCCTGGCTGACAGAGTGAGACTTCGTCTCAAAAAAAAAAAAAAAAATTGGGAGAAGTGGGCTCTGTTTCCCAGGCTGGTCTCAAGCCCCTGGCCTCAAGTGATCTTCCCCCCTCGACCTCTCAAAGCACTGGGGTCACAGGTGTGAGCCACTGCACCCAGACCCTCATGTGGCTTTGATCAGTGCTGTCCGACAGAACCTTCTGGGTGATAAATCTGTTCTCAATCTGTGCTGCCAAATATGGTAGCCACTAGTCACCTGTGGGTTTTGAGCACTGAAAATGTGGCTAGTGTGAATGAGGAACTGAGTTTTAAAGTTCATTTAATTTTAATTCATTTAAATTTAAAAGGACCGCACAGTGCTAGGGACCTCTGCAACAAACAGCAGACAGAAATTAACCCTTGATCATCTTTTTTCTACGATTCTATCCACTATTTACCATGTGCTGGTTGCTATTCTAAATGATTTATAAATATTAACTCATTCAAATCTTATAACAACTCCATAGGTAGATACTATTTTCTCCATTTTATCGATGGGGAAACTGAGGCACACGGAGGTTGATAACTTACCCAAGGAGTCATAGGAAATAGGACAACCAGCATCTGGTTGCTCAATTGCGTCTTTATTTGAACAAATAGCTTAGTTTTTGTGTAATCGAGTCTTTTTTGCCTGAAGCATTTGTGCTTTAAAAGTTCAGTGGGCTCGGTGGCTCACACCTGTAATCCCAGCACTCGGGAGGCTGAGGTGGGTGGATCACGAGGTCAGGAGTTCAAGACCAGCCTGGCCAAGATGGTGAAATGCTATTGCTACTAAAAAATACAAAAATTAGCCATGCGTGGTGGTAGGTGCCTGTATTCCCAGCTACTTAGGAGGCTGGGGCAGGAGAATCACTTGAAGCTGGGAGGTGGAGGCCGCAGTGTGGTGAGATCACACCACTACATTCCAACAACAGAGCGAGACTCCGACTCAAAAAACAAAATAAAATAAAATAAATAAATAAAAGTTCAGTGGAGGAAGTCCTTCTTCCTTCCTGGGCTGCAGAACTATTCTCCAGCATTTTTTTTTTCCTTTAATGTAAAGTTCTCCCCACTCACAGAAGGTCCTCCCAAACTCTTTAACCTTCTCTACGGTAAGCAGTTCTTCATTTTATTTGTCTTTTAAAGCAAAGGATTGAACAAAAGGACACGTTTCTATTTTGGGTGGTTTCTGAAGCCCTCTAGTGCAGTCCTTTCTTAAATAAAGAGGAGTAGGAACACAAGCAAAAAACCCAGAAGGTGGCGAGGTAAGTGATTCTAGAAGAGACAGGAGCTCGAGAGGGGTGAGTGCTCTGGAGAAGTCAAGAAGGCGAGGTTGCCAGTGCAGTGGCTCACACCTGTAGTCCCAGCGCTTTGGGAGGCTGAGGCGGGAAGATCGTTTGAGTCCAGGAGTTCAAGACCAGCTTAGGCAACAAAGTGAGACCCTGTCTTTACAAAAAATGAAAAAGCTAGCAATGGCGGGCATGGTGGCTCACGCCTGTAATCCCGGCACTTTGGGAGGCAGGAGGATTGCTTGAGCCCAGGAGTTCAAGACCAGCCTGGGCAACATGGTAAAACCTCATCTCTACAAGTACAAAAATTAGCGAGGCAGGGTGGCTTGCACCTGTAGTCTCAGCTACTTGGAAGGCTGCAGTGGGAGAATCACATGGGCCCAGGGGTTCAAGGCTGCAGTGAGCTGTGATCGCGCCATTGCACTCCAGCATGGGTGACAGGGTAAGACCTTGTCTCAAAAACAAAAACAAAAACAAAAACAACAAAAATTAGCTCTCTTCATTTTTTTGAGACGGAGTCTCACTTACTCTGCTGCCTAGGCTGGAGTGCAGTGGTTCGATCTCAGATCACCACAACCTCTGCCTCCCAGGTCCAAGTGATTCTCCTGCCTCAGCCTCCTGAGTAGCTGGGATTACAGGCATGCGCCCCCACACTTGCCTACTTTTTGTATTTTTTTTGTAGAGATGGGGTTTTGCCACATTGGCCAGGGTGGTCTTGAACTCCTGAGCTCAAGTGATTTGCCCGCCTCAGCCTCCCAAAGTGCTGGGATTACAGGCATGAGCCACTGTGCCCAGCCAATTGTTAGGCAGTTTCTACCAAAGCTAAACCGATTCCTCCCTCCGACTCAGATGCTCCACTCCTAGGAATATCTCCCACAGAAATGTGAAGAGTGGTCACCCACAGACATATCTGAGTGTGTTCAAAGTAGCTTTCTCTGGAACAGACCCAAAGTAGAAAGCACCCAAATGCCCACCATTAGCAGAATGAATGAACAGGCAGTTCAGCATACACGATGAGAACGAATGACTTAGAGTTACCGCGACAGCAAGGATGAATCTGACACATACAACGTCAAGGGAAAGAAGCCAACGCGTGCATGCTGTATGATCCCATCTGCTTAAACTTTAAAAACAAGCAAAACTAATCGATGTTTGAAGTCAGGATGGGGATGCTGGTGACCACAAAGGCACAAGAGGGTTTCTGAAAGCTGTTCTCTTTCCCTTTTCCTCCTTTCCTTTCTTCCCTCCCCTCCCCGCTTCTCCTCTCTTTTCTTTTTTCTCCTCTCCTCCTTCCTTCCTTCTCTCCCTTTCTCCCTCTTTTCCCTCCCTCCTTCTTTCTTTTTCTGCTGCAGCTGTTTCCCTCCCTCCCTCCTTCCCTTCCTCCCTTCCTTTGCTTCCTTCCTTTCTCTCTTGAAGCTGCGGCTGTTCCTTCCCTCCCTCCTCCTCTTCCTTCTTCTTCCTCCTTCACCTCCTCCCTCCTTCCCTCTTTTTCCTTCCTCCCTCCCTCTTTTCCTCTCTCTCTTTCTCTTTCTTTCAGAGTCTCCCTCTGCTGCCCAGGCTGGAGTGCAGTGGCGTGATCTCTGCTCACTGTAACCTCCACCTCCTGTGTTCAAGCGATTCTCCTGCCTCAGCCTCATCTGGCTATGTTCTGTTTCTTGACCTAGGTGCTGGTTACATGAGTGTGTTCGATTTTTGAAAATCAGCCAAGCTCTACTTGCATGATATGTGTGCTTTTCTGTGCGTATGTTATATTCAATATAAAGGTTAAAAATATATTTAGAAAGTAGCTAACATTTATTGAGTGCTCGCTGTGGGCCAAGTCTCATGCAATATTTTATTATTCAATCCCCATGACAACCCTACAGGTGTGGTGGGTCCTGTCATTTCCTCTACCTTCCAAGTCAGAGAGGTGGAATCATTGCTTCAGGTTCATACAACTAGTACATGGCTGAGCTGGGTCTTAAGTCCATGTCCTGCTCAATTCTAACTTCTCTGCAATGCTTTCCATCATTGGAAAAGTAAAAGGACAAGGATTTCTCAAAGACAGGGGGTAAAGGGCCAGGTGCAGTGGCTCATGCCTGTAATCCCAGCACTTTGGGAGGCTGAGGCAGGTGGATTATGAGGTCAGGAGTTCAAGACCAGCCTGGCCAAGATGGTGAAACCCTGTCTCTACTAAAAGTACAAAAATTAGCCAGGTGTGGTGGTGCGTGCCTGTAGTCCCAGCTACTTGGGAGGCTGGGGCAGGAGAATTGCTTGAACCCAGGAGGCAGAGGCTGAAATGAACTGAGATTGTGCCACCGCACTCCAGTCTGGGAAACAGAAAGAGAATCTGTGTCTCAAAAATAGCAAGAAAGAAAAAAAATTATCTAAATTACATTATTTAAATGTAGGTTATAAGACTCCCATTCCAGAGAGGGTCCTGCCCCATACTGAGAAGGGACGCATGCTCAGAGAGGCCAAGAAGAATCAAGACAGCTCTTTTAGGGTTTCCCCCCACAGCCTATTAGCATTTAGATCATCCACGTTTTGTTCAATCATATTTCTACACCGCTGTCCATACTTTGTTGAAAGTATGATTAAAAATGGACAATTTTCCCTGTAGCTTTGGGTTTTCATTCTGAAGACTCTCATGTATACACATTGAATAAATGTGCATACCTTTTCCCCAATTAATCTGTCTTTTGTGAGTTTATTTTATTTTTTGACAGAGTCTAGCTTTGTCGCCCAGGCTGGAGTGCAGTGGTGCGATCTCAGCTTACTGCAACCTCCGCCTCCCGGGTTCAAGCAATTCTCCTGCCCCAGCCTCCTGAGTAGCTGGGATTACAGGTGCCACCACACCCAGATAATTTTTGTATTTTTAGTAGAGACGGGGTTTCGCTGTGTTGGCTAGGCTGGTCTCGAACTTCTGACCTTGTGATCCGCCCACCTCAGCTTCCCAGAGTGCTGGGATTACAAGCGTAAGCCAGCACGCCTAGCCTGTGAGTTGATTTTTTTTTCAGTGAAACTTCAGAGGGCCAAGCCCTTGGCCACTACAAAATCAAGGTTCCAGGAGGCCAGGTGTTTTATCTGAGAGCACTCAATGGTTCATTTCAGAGCTGAACTTGAACTGAAACTTTCTGACTCTACTCTTCCCCGTGAGTGAAGCCTCCATCCCAGCAAAGCATCTCACTCAACTTTCTTGCTCCTTATCTGCTCCTTTACCTGGAGAATCTCCTCCCCACTGATGCACAGCTCTCTTGTTTGCTGTCCTCCCTGCTCCATTCTATATCCTGCATGGGCTCAGGTTACACCACAGCTGCACCGGCCCCTAGAACTTTCTGGGGTGATGGAAATGTTCTATTCTGATCTGTCCAATATAGTAGCCAAGAGCCACGTGTGGCTAATGAGCGTTTGCAAGGGGGCTGAGCGGCTAAAATTTTCATTTGGTTAAATTTTAATGAATGTACATTTATATTTAAATAGCTTCGTGTGGCTAGTGGCTATCCTGCTGTACTGTGCAGCTCTGCAGTTGAATTATAGAGTGGATTACGTAATCGAGGGCGTGCAGTCCATCACATGCTGGTGCAAGCTAGTTATTCCGTGTGCCCTCTAGGTCAATCCTCCAGCGGGCTCTGTGCCCTCTAGGCGGACCCTTGGAGACTACAACTCCCAGAATGCTTTGCGCTGGTTTCCGGTTGTGTTGAGCTGAGGTTGGTAAGTGCTGGCAGAAGACGTAGGGAGGGGAAGAAATTGGAATATTGCTTCCCTGCTCCCTCCCTGGTTCTGACAGTAGTCTTTTCTGCACAGCTCTGCCTCTACTGGGTTCCAGGAATGTAAGGCTAGCCATGGCTTCTCCCTGAGGGCTTCAATCAACCCTTATCTATTTATTTCACCTGCCTCCATCTCTTTACGGAGTCTTTTCATGACATGGTCTTCATTTGAACCATCTAGAAGAAGTTAATTCTTTTTCCTGTTAGGACCGTGATTGGTACAAGGTGGGAGGAACGAATGGTGCATGAAAGCTGCCCACCTGAGGACCTTGAAATCTCCCCCAGTTTTTGAGGTCAAAATCTGGAGAAGCAGGATTTGATTCTAGATGTTCCTACCTCAAGGGGCAGGGATGCTCTACTGCTTTTTCTCTTTTTTTCTTTCAAATAAGACTTCAAATTATGGGGAGAGACATTATTCCAGATTCTTGCCTCACCCCATTGTAAGGCAAAGGCAAATCCTGAGAGCAGGAAGCCCAAGAAACAGAGGAGGGGGGCAGAAGAAAACAGGAGTGTCCCTTAAAACAGTCCTAAGGGTAGAAGAAGATAGGAGTGTCCCTTAAAATTGTCCTAAGGTAGGGCTTGCAAGGAGATGACATGAATCAAAATGCTGAGCTTGATTCTCAGTGAGGACCCACTCAGAGACTGATGTCTGTCTCTCCTGCCTGGATGCTCAGTTAGACTCTGTTTCCCAACTCTGCAATGGGAGCCGCCATGTAAGCTCTAGCCAGTTGGAGGTAGATGCAAGTCATAAGGACTACTTCTGGGTGTCTCCCGGAAACAGTTCTCCTATGCCCTCCTCATACTCTTTTTCCCTTCTGTGGCTTGATACCAAGAAGCATGGAGACTTTGGAAGCCGTGGGCTGAAGATGAGGAGCCACAATATGGAACAAGCCTGGGCCCCTGACTTACTGCTTAGAGGAGAGGTGCTTGCTAGTCAAGAATATACCTTTTGACCACATGTGGTGCCTCACACCTGTATCCCAGCACTTTGGGAGGTGGAGACAGGTGGATTGCCTGAGGTCAGAAGTTCAAGACCAGCCTGACCAACATGGTAAAACCCTGCCTCTACTAAAAAATACAAAAAATTAGCTGAGTGTGACGGTGGACGCATGTAATCCCAGCTACTCAGGAGGCTGAGGCAGGAGAATTGCTTGAACCCGGAAGACAGAGGTTGTAGTGAGCTGAGATTGCACCACTGCACTCCAGCCTGAGTGACAAGAGCAAGACTCCTTCTCAAAAGAAAAAAAAAAAAAAAAAAAAAAAAGGAATACACCTTTTGAACTTCATGTGTACAAGAACTAAATTTCTATCGTTTTTGAGCTCTTATGCATGTTGGGATTCTTTGTTACAGCTGCAAGCATATCTAAGACACTTAAAAGGAACTTATAATATACTTAATAATACAATTAATTGCAATGAACACACTTGGGCAGCTAAAAATGTCAGTTTCATGAGACCATGGATTTGTCTGTTTGGTTCACTAATGGATCTCTGAGGCCTAGAACAGGGCTGAGCAGACGGAAGGGCTCAATAACTGTTTGTCCAATGAGCTATCAGCTTCCAATGTTTCTTTGCAGCTGACTGGAAGGCAGAGAAGCATATTAGATGCAAGCTCTGGCTCCCAGGTGGGAAGGAGTTGGGTTAATATCCTGCCCGATTATTTACTAATTGTCTACACTGGGCAATTGCCAAGCCTCAGTTTCCTCATAGGGAGGATGGAGAATTATATAAAAGCTCTTTCTTTTTGTAGACAGTGAGGATTCAATGTGATCATTCATGAAAAGTGCTGAGCATACCACCTGATGCATAGTAAGTGCTCAGGAAGTAGTGGTCACGATGATCTGGACTTTTCTCATTCTCTGAGCAAACAAAAAGCACAGAAGCTGCCCCTGCAATCATCTCTGACAAATTTCAGGCCCCGAGGGGAGGGAGGCCAGGCTTGAGCCTGGGATTATAGCCAGAGACCAACTCAGGAAACGATATTACATTCCCATGATCCTCTTGGTATCCCAGGAGGGCTTGAGCCTCTGTTTCTTGTCCTGACCTCAGACTAACTCTGCAGAAATGCGTCTCGGGGCTTGGACTAGCTGCTCTGGTTCAGGGAGCCCCACTGGAGACCTGGAACTTAGAGGGCCTGGTGGAGTCCTCAAGACTAGTGTGGGGAATGAGCCATAGTTTAATTCAGGACACCCCATTTTTTTCAGGTGTTATTATCACCAGCCTGGAGTTATGCGTGATTGGGCAGATGCCTTAGGACTGATCAGGTTTTTTTTCCTCCATTAATTAAAATGTGAATCACAGCTGAGTCACTAAAGAAAGAAAACGGTCAATGAGCAATTCTGACTTCCTCCCTCCTTCCTTGCTCAGAGAGATGAGTCAGCAGAAGTCCGGATCCAAAAATGAGAAGAAGAAGGAGGAGGAGGAGGAGAAGGAAAAAAAAAAGCCCAGAAGAGATGCAGGGCTTGGGAAAGCAGGAGCAAAATGGACCTGAACCATGTTATTCTTTGTCTTAGCAGAAAAAAGTCCCCAAATTGCTATCCCTAGGCCTAACAGTCAAATCCTCTAATGAGCACAACCATTTCTCATTTTTACAGGCAGACCCACAGGCACCCAGAGATGGACCCAAGCCCCAGCCATCTCCTTTCTTGCTTTTTTCCAGCAGTGACAGGCTCCTCACCATGCCAAAAACAGCTACCGATCTCCACCCTTCTTTTTCTGTTCCTTGTTACCCACAAAGTTCTGGCTCTCCTTTGAATTCACACATCATGGCCATGTTTCATAAGACGATGGGTGAGATATCCATTGTGGTACCTCCAGTCAATAGAAAAGGGCCATGGGGAGTGAGAGTAGATTTCAGAAGTGGGAGCCCCTCTGGATCAGGGAAGCCAGGTAGCTCAAAACATGATTCCTGGAGCCAGGCTGAGCCTGAATCCTGGCTTCGTGTAGAGCTAATCAATCTGAGCCTTAGTTTTCTCATCTGTAAAATGGGGAGGCTAAAAAAACCCATGCAGAGTATTGTGAAGATGAAAAAGTCAGCATGCACTAGAAGTCAGCAATTATAATATTCATTAGAAAAGTATGATCCAAGAATTTCTGCCTTGCCCATAGGGTCACCCCAAAGCAAGATGATCAGACTGGTTGGGGAGATGGTCCTCACTGAGCAATGGCACTTGAGCAGGGGTGTGTGTGTGTATGCAATTTCCCCTGTCAAATCGTCGACTGGTCACACTTAACACAGCACATTTCACTTTTGACTTCTGCAGGGTGACTTTTCAAGACGCCTATTTATATTTTCAAATTATGAGCAGGGGCTTTCACCAATTACCCCTGTCTTGACCCCTTGTTATTCAAACCATTCTCTTTTGAAGAGCTTGCAGTGTCGCTGTCCTTGTCAATTTTTAACTAGACGAACACTGTCCAGATCCCATCTGCTAATGTCTGGGGGTGTGATTTCAGCAGCTTGCCACCATCATGCTCACTGCCTTTATGAAATCTTCTATTTTTTGCAAGGTTGGTAATTTCCAAGTCAGTTTGCCTTGGACTTGCACTATAGTGTAAGATAATATTTAACAATCTAGAACACTGACTCTCAACCAGGGGTGATTTCACCTCCCAGGGGACATTTGGTAATGTGTGAAGACATTTTTGGCTCTCACAACTGGGGCGCGGGTGCTACTGGCATCAAGTGAGTTGAGGCAGTGTGCAGGGCAGCTCCCATTTTGGAGAGCTGAGAATAATGCAGTCCCCAAAGCCATCAGTGCTGTGGCGGAGAAATTCTGACCTAGAACCCAGGGGGCCATGGTGGTCCTGAGGCAGTCTCACTCTGTCACCCAGGCTGGAGTGCAATGGTGCAATCTCAGCTCACTGCAACCACTGCCTCCCAGGTTTAAGCGATTCTCCTGCCTCAGCCTCCCAAGTAGCTGGAATTATAGGCGCCCACCACCACACCCAGCTAATTTTGTATTTTTAGTAGAGACGGGGTTTCATCACGTTGGTCAGGCTGGTCTTGAACGCCTGACCTCAGGTGATCTGCCCGCCTTGACCTCCCAAAGTCCTAGGATTACAGACATGAGCTACCATGCCTGGCCAGGACTCACTTTTACAAGTAGTCAGTTCCTTAGTGGCCAAAAATGGATTATGTCAGCCTTTAGGGCCCTTCTGCTTCTTTCTAAACTACAATGAATTTATACTAAGCGTAAGGCTCGACAGCCAGATTTCTTGTATTCAGATTCCAGCTATGCCACTTCCTAGCTGTGTGACCTTGGGTGAGATATTTAACTGCTCTGGGTTTTCATTTTCTCACTAATAAAGTGACTTATAAAGCACCCACTGAGTAAAGCTGTTTGTGTTAGGTAGGCTGATATGTAAAATACTTAGGACAGTGCCTGATACATAGTTGAGGCACGAGTGGGAGATGGACTGAATTCCTGGCACAAACATGGTGAACTTTCCACTGAAGATTCACATTCCCCTTCCATAAGTGGGACAGGGAAATGGTAGTCCAATCAGATACTACATTTCCCAGCCTCCCTTGCAGCTAGCCTGGGCCATGTGACTAAATTCCACCCAACAGAATGCAGGCAGAAGTGCTGTTCACCACTTCCTGGCGCCCTCATAAGTACCTCTCACTCCATTCTCCCTTTCCCTCAACTGCTGTCCCAATGTAGGCTCTTAGAACAACCTTGGAAGCCACATGTTTAAGCAGGGAGAGCCTCCAACAGCCTGGATCCCTGAGTGACTGCATGGAGTAGAGCCATATTTGAGTTACCCACCCCTCCACCTCATTGCGCCCCTCACCAGTTGTACTTTATTATTTTTCATTTTTAGTAGAGATGGTGTCTCACTATGTTGCCCAGGTTGCTGGTGAGCTATTGGGCTCAAGCAACCCTCCCACCACAGCCTCCCAAAGTGCTAGAATTACAGGCATAAGCTACCACATACGGCCACCAGTTGTACTTTAGAAGTTGATTTCTCACTCATGTATACTCTTAAGCCAGGGATTTTTTATTTTATTGGTTATTGAAGCTGGTGTTAACTAACACAGCCTCTTCATACAGCATTGCTTTGTCTCTCTTGATCAGCAAATATTATCCCTTCAACATCTGACCAGCTTCAAGACAACTACAATCTTGTCCTTCTTACCTTTCCTATGAGCTGGCAAATAAGCTGGGGAGGAAACCTCTTCTCCAAGTGAGGATGGGGAAAGGGAATGGGTTCCCCAGGCCAGGATCTTAGGAAGATCTTTGATATAGAAACAAGAAGGGATATGGGAGTCATGAGCTCTCAGCATCTCAGGCCAAAGAATGTGGGTGAGTAAAAGAATGATACAATGGACTTTGGAGAGACTTGTGGGGGAAGAGTGGGAAGGGGACATGGGATAAAAGACAATAAATATGGTGCAGTATATGCTGCTCGGGTGATGGGAGTACCAGGTTCTCACAAATTTCCACTAAAGAATTTACTCATGCAACCAAATGCCACCTGTATTCCTTACCTTACGGAAAAATTAAAAAAAAAAACAAAAAAACAAAACCTAACAATTCCTGGAAAAATAATATGTGGGTATCCGTTTAATACTAAAACATTCAATTATAATTTCAACATCAATTAATTTATCACATAATTATAAATGGGCCAAATTTCGTATATATATGAGTTGCAGTTCAAACTCATGTTAGTACCACCAAACAGTAGCAATATGCGCTGACATCTAGGTTACCTGCTCAAATATCACTTTCCCAATAAGGCCTACTCTTACCGCCCTATTCAATGCTGCATCTTGCACCCCAGAAAGTGGCAGGGCCAGGATTTGAACACAGCACTTCCAGACTCCCTTTACCTGACTATCTGTTTTTCCATAGTACCCTCCCCACATCTGCTAACACACCATTGTTAGTGTTTAGGGTTCCTGCCCTGCCCCCTCCCACCTCACTAACTCCTAAGAACCAGAGGCCTCCTCAACAACTAGAATAGTCATGGATGGGTACACAGTAGATGCTAAATAAATGTTGATCTGAATGGAGTGCTTGTTCTTTGCCTGGGACATTCTAAGAGGTTTATACATATAAACTCATTTGCATGCTCAAGGCAGGTTTGACCAAGTGGTGAGTTTTTAAAAAATTATTTCCATTTTACAGATAAAGAAAGAGAAGTTCAGAGAGAGCACTCAGCCAGAAGTGGAAGAGCCAGGATTTGAACCCAGACTGTCTGCCTGGTCCCTGGGTCTAGGACCTCCAGATGTTGCTTTGCTAGGCCTACAACACAGAGTCAACAAACCCCAGACAGATGTGAGGGGAACCCAAACCCGAGGTGTTTGTTCAGTTTTTTTTGAAAAATACACACCATCTTGTGACGGCTGTGGACAGGGCAAGGCTCACAAAATTGTGCTTGGTGACCTTTATAAGGATGGAGGAGTTGGGTGCAATGGCTCATGCCTATAATCCCAGCATGTTGGGAGGCTGAGGTGGGGGGATTGCTTGAACTTAGGAGTTGTAGACCAGCCTGGGTAACATAGGGAGACCCCCACTCTGCAAAAAAATTAAAAAAAAATTAGCTGGGCATGGAGGTATGCACCTGTGGTCCTAGCTACTTGGGAGGCTGAGGCAGGAGGATAGCTTGAACCTGGAGGTCAAGGTTGTAGTGAGCCATGATCACACCACTGCACTCCAGCCTGGGTGACAGACAAGACTGTATCCCCAAAAGAAATAAAAAGTTGGTACCTATGGTACAAAGGTATATATATTCAATCTTGGCCTCACCACTCTCCAGCTGTGTGACTTTGGGGCAGTAACTTAATCTCTCTGTGCCTCAGTCTCATCTATAAAATGGGTTGCTGGGAGGATGAAATACTTGATATTTGTACAGGGTTCAGAACAGGCTCATAGGCACATGTATACACACACACACAGTAATAATGTTCATAGCCAATGCTGCTATATGTGTGTCTGTTAAGGAAATAATGATCAAAGCTTCCACCTGGAGCTCAGGAGCCTGTAGCGGGCCACCTGAGGGCAGAGCCAATCCCTGCACAGTATTCAGCTGCATGCCACCTGGGGAACGTGTGTCTGAGTCAAAAGTGCCAACAGCGACCTTCCACCGGCTCCTGCTAATTTTAAGGACAAGCCTCTCAGTGCCGACGCTGGTGTCAGTTGTTACCTTTTCAACAACAGCACCACGTTTGTGTTAAGAGGTGTGCCACTGGGAAGACGCCCTCTCCCGAGAAAGCTGAAGGTGGCAAGTGGTCCAGGTTACCCCGAACGGGACAGAAAATTGCTCAGAGCAAAGCTGAGGTAGGCAGGGAAAAGAGACAGCAGGGCCGTATCCTCTGTGTCCTCCTCCTGCCAGGCAGAAGAATCTGGCATTGCTTAAATACGGTACAAGTTCTGTGATGTTTCCAGCCTGCAGAGCACCTACAGCTCCAATTGCTTTCCAGAAATGAGCTAACTAATTCCCAGGGAAGGGTCATGATGCTAAACGTGACCATCTCTGAGAGGAAAGGTGTGGAAGAGTTATTTCAAGAAAACAGGCAAAACTGCAGGGCACGGAGTGACAGACCTTGAGTAAGGATGATGATAAAAATGGTATTTAGTATTACTATTCTATTATTTGCATTTCAGATGGAGTCTTGTTCTGTCACCCATGCTGATGCAGTGGTGTGATCAGGGCTCACTGCAGCCTCCGCCTCCCGGGTTCAAGTGATTCTCCTGCCTCAGCCTCCTGAGCAGCTGGGACTATAGGCACAGATCACTGTGCCTGGCTAATTTTTGTATTTTTAGTAGAGATGGGGTTTCACCATGTTGCCCAGGCTGGTCTCAAACTCCTGACTTCAAGTGATTCACCCGCCTCGGCCTCCCAAAGTGCTGGGATTACAGGTATGAGCCACCATGCCTGGCCATTATTACTATTATTTTTGAGATAGAGTCTCACTCTGTTGCCCTAGCTGGAGTGCAGTGGTGTGATCACAGCTCACTGCAGCCTCGACTTCCAGGGCTCAAGCAGTCCTCCCACCTCGGCCTCCCAAGTAGCTGGAACTACAAGTGTGCACCACCATTCCTGGCAAATTGTATTTTTTTTTTTTTTTTTGTAGAGACAGGGTCTCCCTATGTTGCCCAGGCTGGCCTTGAACTCCTGGGTTCAAGTCAGCCTGCCTCGGCCTCCTAAAGTGCTGGGATTACAGGTGTGAGCCATTGCTCCTGACCATATTATTGGTAATAGTCCTGTATTATTACCTACAGTCTCTAATATTTCTTGAGCACTTACAAGGAGCCAGGTACTGTTCTAAGAGCTGTATGTCAATTATTTCAATAAATCCTCTATAACTCTATGAAGTAAGAGTTTTACTATCCCCATTAAACAGATGAAACAAATGAGGCCCAGAGAGGTTTGGGCATCAGCCCCAGGTCACACAGCTTGCAAGAAGGGGAGTTGGTTCAAACTCAGGTGGTCTGGTAACGTAGCATCTTCATCATCCTCACCATTATAATTATGTTCTACATATTTCACATTATTTGCTGGGGTTGGGTACTGTTGGTGCCATTTTACAGATGAGGAAACTCAACTATAGAGAGACTTGCCAACGAGCCCAGGGTCACATAGCTGAGAGGTGGCAGAGTCAGAAGGTATCCATTCATGTGGTCCCAGCACCCACATCAGCACCAATGGACTTTGATACTGTCTAGATGGACTTCCCTCTTTCCATGTGTCAGCATTACGGAGAAGGGAATCTGCACAGATGGAGTGGTTCACACCTGTAATCCCAGCATTTTGGGAGGCTGAGGCAGGAGGATTGCTTGAGGCTAGGAGTTTGAGACCTGCCTGGGCAACACAGTGAAACCCCATCTCTATAAAATAATAATAATAATAAAAAGACCAGGCATGGTGGCTTATGCCTGTAACCCCAGCACTTTGGGAGGCTGAGGCAGGCTGATCACTTGGGCCTAGAAGTTCAAGACCAGCCTGGCCAACATAGGCGAAACCCTGTCTCTGCTAAAAATACAGAAATTAGGTGTGGTGGCGGGTGCCTATAAATCCAGCTACTCAGGAGACTGAGGCAGGAGAATCACTTGAACCTGGGAGGTGGAGGTTACAGTAAGTTAAGATCATGACACTGAACTTCAGCCTTGGGTGATACAGCAAGACTCTGTCTCAAAAAATATATATATATATTTTTTTTTGGAGAAGGAAATCTGATCCTTAACATTGGTGGAACAGCTTCAGTTCACAGTTTGAGCAGGAGGAGAGGCTGGTCCACTCCATGTCCACTGCCCAGCATCGCAGGGGGTTCTACCCAGCTTGATGAGAATCCTCTGTACCTGATCTGGCCTTGGATATTGCGCTGGGCAGAGAGGGTGGGTGGGCATCCTTCTACCAGAGCAGGAGAAGTCTTCCTATATACCTGTATCCTGGGCCAACACCCTTCAGCCAGAGTCATCCTTCTAAATAAAAATCTAATCACAACCACCCCTTATCTCAATCCTTCCATGGCTCCCTTGTGTCTTCAGGATAAAATCCAAACCTCTCAAAACATGGGTTGGTCCCGCTAAACTTCTGTAGATTCTTCTCTTGCCATTCTCTTCTCCCAACACAAAAGCACATTCACACAAACACCACACACACGCACACACATATAAGCATGTGTACACACATACCCATGCAGACGCACAGCTCTGGTGACTCTGTTTCCTGTAGAAACCCAATGATGTGGAATCCCAGCTCTGCTACCTGGGCAAGTGACTTACCTTCCCCATCCCTCATTTTTCTCATCAGTAAAATATCTTGCTCTCCTGTGCTTCTCTGGACTAGGAGAGTGCCTGGCGCACAAAATGCACCAAGTGGTCATTTTCTGTTTGGTTTCGTGGAAGACAAAATGCGTAGGTGTTACAAAGTTCAGAAAAACACAGGAAAGTAAGTTTCCTTTCCACATCTACCTCCAAATCTTTCAGGGTGCCTCTACGGTGGCTGACGCAATGATTAACTTCTTATGGAACCTTCCAGATTTGCTCTTACAAGAAAATGGCAGCACCATTCAAAAATCGCTTTTATCACCTGACAATATATCTTGGACATACAGACCCTGTTTCCTTTTCTGTACAATGGGGATATGAAAGAAGCCGCCTCACAGGCTTGTTACAAGGATTAAATGAGTTAATACTCATTTTTTAACAGTACCTGATATACAGTAGACACTCTATAAGTACTAGCTCTTACTGACATCCAGAGATCTGCTTCTTCCTTTTGTAACGCCTTCATAACATGCCAAGGGATGGGTGTACCATAGTTTATCCGACCGTTCTCATTCATGGATGCTTTGGTTATTACTAGCCCTTTGCTGTAACAGTGCTTAATAAATATGGTTCAGCCTGTAATCCTAGCACTTTGGGAGGCCAAGGCAGGCAGACTGCTTGAGTTCAGGAATTTGAGGCCAGCCTGGATGACATGGTTTGGCTCTGTGTCCCCAACTAGATCTCATGTTGAATTGTGATCCTCAGTGTTAGGGAAGGGACCTGGCGGGAGGTGATTGGGTCATGGGGGTGGATTTTCCCCTGCTGTTCTCACGCCAGTGAGTTCCCATGAGACCTAGGTGTGCAGCACGTCCCCCCACGCCCCGGCCACCATGTGAAGATATGCTGCTCTCCCCTTCCTTTTTCCCATGATCATAAGTTTCCTGCGGCCTCCCCAGCCGTGCATCCTGCACAGCCTGTGGAACTGTGAGTCAGTTAAACCTCTTTTCTTTATAAACGACCCAGTCTCGGGTAGTTCTTTATAGCAACATGAGAACAAACTAATACCCTGGCAACATGGCGAAACCCTGTCTCTACAAAAATGACAAGAATTAGCCAGGCACGGTGGCTTGTGCCTGTGGTCCCAGCTACTCAGGAAGCTGAGGTGGGGGGACCGCCTGAGATGGGGAGGTTGAGGCTGCAGTGAGACCCGACTGTGTCACTGCGCTCTAGTCTGGGCAACGGCGTGAGACCCTGTTTCAAAAAAATATATGTGGTGAAACAAAAGAACGGATGAATGAAGAAATAAATGTAGGAATACTCTGAGCAGGATATAAGGAACCTGGGTAAGTTTCAGAGACCCCAAGATCTTCAAAGGCATCTTTCAAGGCACTAAGTCCATTTACAAGTTCCTTCCACGCGCACTAACGTTAGATGTTTGATACCAGCAGCACGATCAGATTACACCGTGCGCGGGGTGCTATGGCCATCCTTTGATGGAGAACTGGTCTACCCGTCGTGATGATTCTTACAGGTGCACGCTGAGCTGGTCCACAGTTCAGCGACTGCTCTTGCCCCAGACAATGTAGTTAATGTTCTTCCCATGAGCTCATGGCTTTTGAGGATACTGCTGGTCCCAAAAGGGAGACAGCAATTGGTCAAAAGAATAGCACTGCAGCCCCGGGAGGGGACTGTGTCCTGAAGGAACAGTCCCCAAGGTGTCCTTGAGGGGTTCAAAGGATACCTGGTGAGGCTCGACTGTGTTGTGGGATGAAGGTGAAGAGTGGGGTGGGTGGCAGGGCTGAGGAAGGAGATGGGTCATGAGCTCTATTAAAATGTATTTTTGTAATTCCGAGTTGAAAATAGACACACCGACTTCACGCTGACTGTTTCGGCTTCCTGACGTAGCCCAGCTCGTGGGGGCCTTCCCATTCAGCATGTCTCCGTGGCAACAGGCCACTTTCTCATTCACGCCATCTCCAGGGTTACCTAGCTTGGCTCATTCATGACTGTTGCCATAGAGACAGGTCCATTGATACAATCTTGGCTCTCTGGAACTTTGCTTTCCGAGTGATGGAGTCCTGGCCGTGGTGTAGGTATGACACTGTGACAGGGTGTGAGGCGAAGAGAGTTCAGGGAGGAGCTGAGGTATAAAGACTTAACATCCGGCAAGAGGAAGATGGGGTCATGGTGGGAGACATGCTAAGGCAGTAGGCGAATATTATTCCTGATTTCGACATGTGAAATGGTTGATCCTTTAACAATCTTGTGTGTGTTGTGTGTCTGTGTGATGCCTTTTATTAGACTCAAAGTACATATACAGCAGGTACTTGGCCTTGTCATTGCTGCTGTCTGTATCTCCAGCATCTAGCACGGTGCCTGGTATAAAGTAAATGTCCCCTCAAATAATAATAATATATTTTTTGAGGCAGGGTCTCATTCTGTCACTCAGGCTTTCTGTCACCTCCGCTTTCGGGGCTCAAATAATCTTCCCATTTCAGCCTCCTGAATAGCTGGCTACGTGCATGCCACCATGCCTGGCTAATTTTGGTATTTTGTGTAGAGACAGTGTTTTGCCATGTTGCTCAGGCTGGTCTTGAACTCCTGGTTCAAGCTCAGAAGTGAATCAGGAGTGCAAGTGATCCTCCCACCGTGGGTTCCCAAAGTGCTAGGACTACAGGCGTGCGCCACTGTACCTGGCCCACCCACAAATAATTATCGAATAAATTAGAACTTGTTGCTTGTGGTTAAACTGTGAAAATATAAATTGCCCTTGATAAACCACAAAAATATAAAAACATTAGAACTTCCGCAAGCATCCACCACTATTATTTACTTCCTACCTCCCAGCATGTATGCCCATACAGTGCATTTTCTCTTGCTTGTTTAGACAACGGTGTGTGCTCCCATCTAAAGTAAAACCTGCCACCTGTACACCAAATGCCATCTCCTCTCATCCACTGAGAGATGTCCCTCCTGACACTCTTCCCTTCTTCCTCCAGCATCCTCATGTTTTTCTTCCCTAATAGTTTATTCCTGTCAGCATAAAATCTGCTGTTGGCTCTTCCATCTTTTTTTGTTTTTGTTTTTTTTTGAGAAAGGGACTCGCTCTGTTGTCCACCTGGAGTGCAGTGGTGTGATCATAACTCACTGCAGCCTCAATCTCCCAGGCTTAAGAGATCCTCCCACCTCAGCCTCCCAAGTAGCTGGGACCACAGGCATGCACTACCATGCCCAGCTAATTAAAAAAAAAATTTTTTTTGTAGATATGGTGTCTCACTATGTTGTCTAGGCTGTTCTCAAACTCCTGACCTCAGCCTCCTAAAACACTGAGATTACAGGCATGAGTCACTGTGCCTGGCCTTTCTTTTCTTTTTTAAGGAAACGAACCTCTAAAATCCACTTCCCCCACAGCTAACACACACCCCATCTCTCCTCTCCTCTCTCCACTCTCTCTCCTGTACCCTTCACAGCAGAACTCTTTGAAAGAGCTAGTAGTCATCATTCCAATAGCCTCTTGGCTTCACCTCTTCACCGAGGCAGCTCTGGCTCGCGTCATGAAAGACCTCCATGCCACTAAATCCAATGGTCGCTTCTCATTTTTCATTTGGGTCAACCTGTCGGCATCAGTGGACATCATCGATGATTCCCTCCTACTTGAAATGCCTTAGCAATTTCCCTGCACGGCAGCCAGCACCCGCATTCTTCTGATTCGCTGCAATTCAGTCTTCTCTGCTGGCTCCTCTTCATCTTCCCCAGCCTCTCTAATGATGGAGAGTAAGACCTGAGCTCAGTCCTGGGTGCTCTTCTGCATCCACACCCTTATTCAGTTCCAGGCTTTAAACAGCCTCCACAGGATGCTGACCCCTGCATTTGGATCCCCAGCTCTGACTTGCCTTTTTTTGAATTTTAGACTCCAATTTCTATTAGGTTGGTGCAAAAGTTATTTACTTTGCCATTACTTTTTTTTTTTTTTCCTTTTTTTTGAGACAGAATCTCGCTCTGTTGCCCAGGCTGCAGTGTGGGCAGATTAGGAACTACTAAAAAAATTTAGCCAGATGTGTGCCTGTAGTCCCAGGTACTCCAGAGGCTGAGGTGGGAGGATCACCTGAGCCTGGGAGGTCAAGGATACAGTGAGCTGAGATCATACCACGGCATTCTGGCCTGGGCAACAGAGTGAGATCCTGCCTCAAAACAAAAGCAAAACCAAACAACAACAACAACAACAACAGAAAAGAAAGAAAGAGAGAGAAAGAGAGAGAGAGAGAGAAAGAAAGAAAGAGAAAGTAAGCTCTGAGATGCCGACGTAGGACAACTGGTTTACTCATTGGGGGGGGGCTTTTCTCAAAGCGATTTTGGGGAATGTGGGAACTACTGGGAGGGGAGGGCATAGGAAGGAGATGGTGGCGTGATCTCGGCTCACTGCAACCTCCACCTCCTGGTTTCTGGTGATTCTCCTGCCTCAGCCTCCAGAGTAGCTGAAATGACAGGCACCCACCACCATACCAGGTTAATGTTTTGTATTTTTTAGTAGAGACAGGGTTTCACCGTTTTAGCCAGCATGATCTCGATCTCCTGTCTCGTCATCTGCCCGCCTTGGCCTCCCAAAGTGCTGGGATTATAGGCATGAGCCACCATGCCCGGCCACTTTGCCATTACTTTTAATGGCAAAACCGTGATTACTTTTGCACCAACCTAATAGATGGCCAACACAATATCTCTACCATTAGTAGACATTTCACAGAAAGCTGGGTTCCTAATCTGCCCACCCAGTTAGTCTCCTTCCCCATTTTAGTTGATGGCAAACCCATCCTTTTCACTGCCCATGTGATAGGGTTTGGCTGTGTCCCCACCCAAATCTCACCTTGAATTGCGATAATCCCCATGCATCAAGGACAGTGTCAGGTGGAGATAACTGAATCACAGGGCAGCTTCCCTCATACTGCTCTTGTGGTAGTGAATAAGTCTCATGAGACCTGATGGCTTTATAAATGACACAAGCTCTCTTGTTTGCCACCATGTAAGATGTGCCTTTCCATCTCATTTTTCTTCTGCCATGAACATGAGGCCTCCCCAGCCATGTGGAACTGTGAGTCCATTAAACCTCTTTCCTTTATAAATTACTCAGTCTCTGGAATGTCTTTATTAGCAGTGTGAGAACGGACTAATGCACCATGTCAAAAACCACAAGGTCCTCCTTGCCCTCTCTCTCTCTCCCGCCTCTCCTTTCTGTGACAGGCTTTCGCTGTCTCCCAGTCTGGAGTGCAATGGCACAACCACAGCTCACGACAGCCTCAACTTTCTGGGCTCAAGTGATCCTCCTGCTTCGCCATCCTGAGTAGCTGGGGTTACAGGCATACGTCTCCATGACTGGCTAATTTTTAAAAATTTTTAGAGACAGGGATGTTGCCCAGGCTGGTGTCGAACTCCTGGGCTCAAGTGGCCTTCCCCGCTTGGCCTCCTAAAGTGCTGGGGTTATAGGTGTGAGCCAATGTGCCCAGCATCTCTTTTTCTCTTAAAGTTCATACTCAGTTGAGTCTGCAAATCTGGTTATCTCTATGTTCAACACAGACAGTGAAACCAACCACCCCTCCCCACCTCCACAACCACAACCTTGATTGAGGGCTTCATCACTGCTTGCTCAGAACACTGCAAGCAACTCCCAAATGATGTCCTTGTTTCCATGCTGCCTCTAGTGTATTATTTTTAAAATGTTTTACTTCTTTTGCAGAAAAAGGGTCTCGCTGTGTTACACAGGCTGGACTTGAACTCCTGGGCTCAAGCGATATCCTCCTGCCTTGGCCTCCTGAGTGGCTGGGACTGCAGGCGTGTGCCACCCTGCACTCAGCAATTCTTTAGCTTTGAAAAGTATATGGTGGTGATATAAGATACGAACCACAGGAGAAATTGGCTGAAGGGGAGGTAGGAACTCTTTGTACTATCTTTACACTTTTTTTTTTTTTTTTTGAGACAGGATCTTGCTCTGTCACCCAGGCTGGAGTGCAGTAGCACGATCTTGGCTCACTGCAACCTCCGCCTCCCAGGTTCAAGCAATTCTCCCACCTCAGTTTCCTGACTAGCTGGGACTACAGGCACATCTCATCACACCTGGATAATGATTGCACCACTGCACTCTAGCCTGGGCAATAGAGACCCCTCAAAAAAAAAAAAAAAAAAAAAAACAACAA